>NC_064924.1:557313618-557523618 GCF_023897955.1 Schistocerca gregaria | reverse complement strand
AGTTATTTGTAGTTGTTATCCCTAGGTATTTACTTGAACGGACAGCCTTAAAACTTGTGTTGTTTATCGGGTAAAGGAATTTTTTAGTACACATGTGGGGGACCTAACACTTCTTATTATTTATTATCGGTTGCTACTTTCTGTACTATGCAAATATCTTGTCTAAATTATTTTACAGTTGGCTTTGATCTTCTGATGATATTAATAGATGGTAGCGAGAGCATCACCTGCAAACAGTCCAAGAGGGCTGCACAGATTGTTTCCTAAATCGGATATACCGATTAGGAACAGCAGAAGGCTTATAAAATTTGCTTTTGTGGTGCCAGATGCTCATTCACTCCGTCATTTTCTACGAACAGCGACCTTTCTCACAGGAAATCGCGAAACCTGTTGCGCTTATGTGACGATATTTCATACGCACACAATGTGGTTAGAGGCAACTTGTGTTGAACAGTATCAAAAGTGTTCTTGAAATCTATAAATATATATTCAACTTGAGTTCCATTGTCGATAACAGTCATTATTTAATCTCAATAAAGAGCCAGTTATGTTTCGCAAGAATGATTTTTCCTGAATACTCACTCTTTAAGTGTCAATATGTCGTTTTCTTCAAGATGATTCTTAATTTCTTCAGTAGAGATTTAAAATATGGTTAAAACCATGAGTTGTACCTAATACTCAGAGGGACATTAGCACCCCACAGACAAGAGACCTTTGGATCACTACTGATTGATAACTATGGGACCTCGCTCGTCTTACAGTCTCACATCTTTAGAAGCGAAGAAAACGTTGGGTGTAGCTCATAGAAGTATGGTGGGGCTGGTACTATTCACAATGTTATGCATGTGATATGGCCGGAAACATTGGTAGTTCTCTAAGGTTGTTCACTGTAGTGAAGTTGTGAGAAGAGAGACAGAATCGTTACAAATTTGTCACGAAAAGTAGGTAGATATGTAGGTCGTGAACACTTGGTGATGAACTTGCCAGCTCACGACCGCCAGAAGCAAATACAGTTTGTTACGTCTAAAGAAACCACGAGTTTTTACTTTCTTCTGCCTACACCATAACTGATGTCATTGGAATAAGTCATAACCACCAGAAATAGTCGTATGTCTCTTCATTGTTTTAAGATGAAACACTTAATGAATAGATTTGAGACGAAGGCAAATGCCAGATTAAGATTCATTGGAAGAATCCTAAAATAGATTCATCTACTAACGTAGAGTGTGATCATAAACACCCTCGCTATGCCGATCCTTGAGTATGTCGGGTTTGTTCAGTCAGCGCGATAACGTCGTAGAAATGTTCAAGAAATATCTATGGAACACCCTAGATGAAAGATGTAATCCGTCGTATAAGAGGTTATTCTTCCAATTTTGAGGCGATTTAAGAAATATCAACATCCCACAAACATCATGACAGTAAAATAACATAAATTCAGTTTTGTTTGGATACGTACGAATCCTTCAGCGTAACATATATGAGTGAGTTAGAAAGGGAAGAAACGATAGCGAGACCTTTGAAACACAGATCTAGACTTAATATAGAAATGACGATATTTTTGCAAAACAGTGAGCACAAAATATACGTACAGGGTGATTCAGCAAATAGTGGCTATTTAATTGAGAGACCGCAATCCTCTGCCATTATGCACAGAAAAAATACCACCTATGATCCTTTGTTGCGTACTTTTGTATGTAAGAATTTATTTAACGATTTGCTGAAACACAGACTGCTTGCATTGCTGTCTACTTCAGTGTTGATACCTTAGGGCGTCTGTTATTGTACGCCGTGATACCAGATAATGGGATATCCCAATGAGTCAGTCAATACTTGTGTCGATTTTGGTCCACTCCTTCGTAGTTGTGAATTACTGTCATTCAACGTGTCGTTTCATTTCGCAGCGCAGTGCAGATCCCGTTCACCGGCTGACGTCAAGGCATTCACTGGTGTAACATCGTTCTTCGCATCGGGAGTTTATCTTGTGTAGAGGGGGCTGCGGGAACTCGCAGCAGCAGACGAGACGCCAGTTCACCGGGTTGCCTACCAGCACGGCGTACTACCTCGGGATTGCGTCGGCTATGAGACGGCTATTTACTGTCTTGTGACTGTGAAAACTAGTCGTAATGACACGCACGGGAAAGTAATACAAACCAGAGAAAAGAAAACGAGTACAAAGAAATGACCATTGATATAGTTAGAGGCACGCCTTACGTATTAAGCTGTGCTTTCACCAGCAATGAAATGAGCTCAACGCTCGTACATGAATACCACGTTCTTGGGAATTCCGAGTAATACGTTTCAGGGACATCGAAGAAGTCATTATCCCTTGATACCAAGGTAGTGCTGAATTTATTAAACGTGGAATGTCCTTATTCTTCGTGTAGTAACATTCTTGTATGGAATGTCTGCCAGTATTTTTAAAAATACATTTACCTGGTGTACGTTTTTGAACGGTCCTTCAGAAATACGTTTTAGCGCACCTGTCACTTCGAAATTATAAGTCCTGAATGAAACTGTGATGCACTGAGTACCTGTCCCATTTGTTTTCTGTTATTTTGATCATCATTTCTTCTTATTCAGGCCATGTTATTTTACTGGGGCAGGTAATATAAACAAAGTGGCTAATTCCTTAGCCTTTTTACGAAATTTTATTCATTTTTGAACAGGTTTCGCCTCTAGAAACTTTTTCCTCCACCTTCAGCTTTCGAACTGGCTTGACGCAGCCGCCACGAATTCCTCTCCTCCTCATCTCTAAGTGGCACTCGCACTCACCATCGTCAATTATTTGTTCGACATATTCCAGTCTCTCTCTTCCCCCACAGCTTTTACCATCTACAGCCACCTCAAGTATCGTGGAAGCTATTACTTGAAAATGTCTTAAAACTCATACATTGGCCCTAAAACATTTATTAAAAGACATGTCTATACCCGATCGGATTTGGCTCATAATGGTCTTGCTTGTTGGGACCTCCTGTTCCTTTTTTTCCCTAGTCATTTTATGCCGCGGAAGACAGAGAATTTGTCGCAAGCACAGCAAAAATGCAAGAAAAGCGGGCATTACTTGTTAATATGTGTCGCTTATGTTAAACATGCTATGGAAACGCGGTGTCAGTGTGTACTGTGTACTAATACCGTATTTTTGCATTATGCAATTCACTGGATGTGCACTGCTGTCATTACAACTATTACTACTACCTCTATTGTTACTAAGAATTCTACTTTTTGTGTTACTCTCACTGTCGTGGTTTTCAAGAGCAGAAATAAGTGATAACGGTGCGTATCTGCTACAACTATCAATTTTTGTTGCCTGCTTCGCACTAATTACATTTGACCCTAAATCACTACATTGTTCCCAGATTATAACACTTTCTGGAAAATACAGTACGAGATAACAGTCTGGCCCATTATTATGTTGCTCCATTCATATGTCAGTGGCATCGGATCACAGAGGCTCAGCAATGTTTTTGTGTCACCCCAACCACTTTCGTTGCTCTGTTCCTGGGCCAGAGGGCTGTAGCGCCACAGAGGTTTTCCTTGTTCCTTGGTCTCTTGTTTTGCCATTCCTAGCCTTTACCGTTCTCCTTGCGTATACCGAATATAGTCGACACCTGCTTTCAAGCGATAATGTTAGCGTCTTATTGTAACATTACCATTTTTATCTCTTAGAGCCTCGTTTTGGGTGCTGGTTGTAATGTTGCCTTCCTCTCCAGAACACAGAGAATGTCATTCTGGTCAATAGTTGGGCACCAGGCAGAGCCCCGCAGCGACCGCTGACCTACTGCGTGGCAGCGAAAGCGGGCGGAATGTGGACTGACGGCTGGCCGTGGCTTCGTCCCTTGTAGGTGGTCGGGACCGGATCGACTGGACAGAGGCCCGAGGCTCTGCGCCACTGCCCAGCGGTGGGCAGCTGATCGCAGCGAGGCGAGCGCCACTGCACACCTTAAAATACAAGCGCTCGTTCCCTCTAAAGCAAGGACAGGGCTGTTGTAACATTTGTCAGCGTTACCGACCTCGCTCTCGTGACTACTGTGGAATTCCTGTGGAATGGGAACCAAATCTCTCGCGATGAGATACTAAGACTCGGACGAATAGCGGTTTTGTAAGCGGCAAACTGCGTGGGTGAATGTTGTTACAGTTCTTACAATTCTTGCGATAAATCTCACTTTGGTACTTGCCTTCCTCAGTGCCACAGTATCTTATCAGAGGTGTCCGGACACTGGAATTTACCACCAGGTGTAACGACAGGTAGCTCCAGCAGTAGAAAAAGGGGCGGAGAGTGTTGTGTTGTCACTGGAGAGACAGTGTGTCGGCCGGGAGAGCTCAGGGACATCGAACGTGGGCTAGCTGCATGTCACCTAACAAATCCATCAGGGGCATCTCAACACTTCTAAAGTTGCCCAAGTCGTTATGCTTGGCCTCCCAGGTCCCCAGACCTCAGTCCGTGAGATTATTGGCTTTGGGGTTACCTGAAGTCTGAATTGCTAGAATAATAATAATAATTATAGGTGGCAATTTTATTTACGAACTGCCTTTTAAATAGATATGATAATATCTGACACTCAAGTACTAATGCAAAGAAACGTAATGATGCTAAAATGCTTTAAATTCTTGCTAAGATTTAATCTTTAAAATTTAATAATTCTCTTCGTGTTAATATTTAGTTAATCAACTTACTTCGTTCATCTTTCGTAACGCTGACCACGTTAAAATTTAAAGTTGTTCAGTCCCTATTTTGTTTTCTTTCAAATGTTGCGAGCCAGCGATGGTGCAATGCTGTTCGCTTTCAAGTCTACACATTTATAAAAATCATGTCCAGGAAACACTTTTGTGATCACGGTTGCGATTTAGATTGTATTCGCGTAATTGTGCTGATTAAGAGTTATCGTCTCCCAAAGATGCAGGTTAGATTAAAGCTGTGTGCACTTTTGCGCGTATAATGAAAATATTCCTAACACGTCGCGTAACAAAAAGTAACATGCGAATCACAACCGTGGTCAAACGAAGAAAATGTATGATGACATAAATGTTCTTCGCTGTTATTCAGGCCAGGTTTAGATTAAACACCTCAATTTTCAGTCTTTAGAAATTACAAGGCGATACACTTTAGAGATATTTGTTTTGAATAACTTGTATTTACCTTTTCTTATACAATATGGTGATTGTCTGCAAGGATTATCTCTCTCTCTTTCCTTTTTATAGCCTTTATACATTCACATTACATAAATCGATCAAGAAACTTTTCTTTCTCTACGGACCAGTACGAGAACAAAATACGCCCAGACAAAATGTTTTACATAGAATCAGTTCTCACTTAACAACCATATATAGTTTCGTAGTACAAAAAATGCTAGTTTATTCCGTGCACTACAAAGTCTTTGATTCACTGAGCACAAAAAATAAAATACTAAAATTATAATTACATTTTTAATATCGTCAACTCTTCTTTATATCATCAAAATAATCTTTGACATCGTCGTAATATTATTTTTCATCGTTGTACCACTAAAAGTCGCAAGTGTATCGTGATCGACCGACATCTCTAGGGATGCTGAAAGACAACATCCGACGCCAATGCCTCGCCATAATTCCGGACATGCTTTAAAGTACTGTTCGTAACATAATTCCTGGACTACAGCTATTGTCGACGAATGATGGTGGACATGTTGAGCATTTCCTGTAAAGAACATCATCTTTGCTTTGTCTTACTTGTTATGCTAATTATTGCTATTCTGATCAGATGAAACGCCATCTGTCGGACATCTTTTGAAAGTTTGTATTTTTTTTTGTTCTAATAAAACCCCATGTCATCCCAAGCATGTGTGCCAATTTGTACCTCACTATCTATATTACTTCGTGATTTATTCAGTTTTTAAATTTATACTGACTTTTTGATCACCCGGTATATTGTACCAAATGTTTATTTTCTAAACGTTAGTATGTAATAACAATTTTACAGAAACTAAATAAAGTAACCGACTGAAGGTAGCACAAAAGTGCTGAAACATGTCTGGGTAAAACAAAACTCCAAAAGTGTCTTTCGTAAGGTCGAATTCCTCATCCTCTGCTACTATGATTCTACATGCTCCGTATGCCGGCACAAAAAACGTTTTTAATCATGAACGCTGTGAGACACGGAGGCCAGCGGGGAGTCGGTGCCAAACCTCGTCTGCACGGCCAGAGCTGAGGTCGCAGGCAAAGGTCAGGGTCGCCGCCGACCCGCCCAGAGAAGCTGGCCGCACGTGCCACACCGCCTGTCTGCCACACCTCGGCTGCAATTTTCTGCCCGCGCCATTTCCACATTTTTTTTTTTTTTCGCCCTTAAGACAGACTTTCGTTGCCATCACTCTTCAGCTCGACCACTTAGTGAACTTTCAGCCTCTGGAAAAGCGTGTAGGTTACGCAGGGCGGAAGAGCGGATGTCCATAATAAAAGTCGTCTGGGGAGAAGGGGAAACACTGACGACCGGCCTGTGGGGAGGTGGAAATGGCTCTGAGCACTATGGGACTAAACATCTGTGGTCATCAGTCCCCTAGAACTTAGAACTACTTAAACCTAACTAACCTAAGGACAGCACACAACACCCAGTCATCACGAGGCAGAGAAAATCCCTGACCCAGCCGGGAATCGAACCCGGGAACCCGGGCGTGGGAAGCGAGAACGCTACCGCACGACCACGAGACGCGGGCATGTGGGGAGGTGGAGTTCAACTCATTCGCCAAGGCCGCACGCACCGTCTTTTGAAGGCCTGGCATAAGTTAGCAGCGTTTTTGTTTTGTATGTTGGTATTTGGTATTCCTATTGCTGTGGGTTTATTTATCGATTGTCATTTTTATTTGCAGTTCACTGTTGCTATTTGAGTGAAAATGGCTCTGAGCACTATGGGACTTAACTAATGAGCTCATCAGTCCCCTAGAACGTAGAACTACTTAAACCTAACTGACCTAAGGACATCACACATATCCGTGCCCGAGGCAGGATTTGAACCTGCGACCGTAGCGGTCGCGCGGCTCCAGACTGTAGCGCCTAGAACCGCTCGGCCACGCCGGCCGGCTATTTTGAGTGAATATTGTGACATCCGGAGATAGTTAATGGAGCTATGGACGTTAGAAAATGGAGTGCCAAGCGAAGAAATCGAAACATTTTCGACATTTTCTTCCGTTTGAATTCCACAGACGGGTGACAGCAGCGAAAGCAGCCAGAAACATTTGCGCCGTCTATACGGATAATGCTATCGGAAAGAGCACGGCGAAAAAAAAAATGGTTTTCTTTTTTTAAGGTGGATCATTTTGACATTAGTGACTCTCAACGTTCGGGAGGACCTTCGTGGTTTGATGAAGATCGTTTACATGTATTAATCCACAATGATCCATTTCAGTGTTCCCAGCACCGTGATCATTCCACCGTCGTGTGACGTTAGCATACAATGGGGAAGATTCAAAAATCGTGTGTATGCTCTAAGCCAAAATCACAAAAACCAGTGCGTGCCCACATGTGCATATCTGCTTGTTCGTCGTCAGTATGGCTCTTGAACAACATCGACCATTCCTATCCTGTTCGTTACTGGTGATGAGAGATGGTGTCTTTATGCTAACATAAAGAAAGGAAATGAAAGGTTGAGCCCAAACAAAGCACCAACTCCCTGTACAAAAGACATGCGGACATCTACAAAAGATAATGTTATGCGTCTGGTGGAAAAGCGACGGTTTGGTGTATTACGAAATGCTTTCCCGAGGTGCAACCATCACTGCTGACATTTATTGTGAACAACTAAGACGTTTTGCAGACGCAATACGAGAACAGCGACCAGGAAAACTGCGTGAAGTGATGCCACTCCACGATAACGGCCGCCCGCATTCTGATAGACCGACAAAGCACGCTAGAGACGATTGAGAAATCATTGCGCACCTACCTTATTCGCCTGATATTGCGACCTCGGATTTATTACACCTTTTTCGCTCTCTATCGAACGACCAACGAGGTGAAAATGAGCTCTGAACGTGGTTCGACGGGTTCTTTGTCTTGAAGCCACTTGACCTCTACAGTGCCGGCCAATGTGGCCAAGCGGTTCTAAGTGCTACAGTCTGCAACCGCGCGACCGCTACGGTCGCAGGTTCGAATCCTGCCTCGGGCATGGATGTGTGTGATGTCCTTAGGTTAGTTAGGTTTAAGTAGTTCTGAGTTCTAGGAGACTGATGACCTCAGAATTTAAGTCCCATAGTGCTCAGAACCATTTGAACCTCTACAACGGTGGAGTCGAAAGGTTACCACAGCGTTTACAGACTGTTGTAAACAGTGAAGGAGAATGGTACGAACTTATACACCAACCTAATATTTAGATTTATCCATGCAATACGGACCAGAATGAGAAGCGTAACTGTCTCACCATTATTATAAACAACACTCCTTCATGCTTCAGCAACGTGAATGTATCAGAAAAATGCTTTATTTTACAATGAAACTGTCTATGCTTCATGCTGAGCTTGTACAATTCCAGCCCACAGGTGGATAAATAATCGTTGCTGGTGACCTGAGGTGAGCTTATAGTGCCGACTTTCATCACTTCAGACATTACTGTTGTGGCAGACTTCACCTGTGAATAAGACAAACTGTGACAGAGCTGACCTCCGGGTTCCCAAGTTGTTTGACCCTGTAGTTTGCAAACGTCGTTTATGGTACACGTGCAGTAGTCTCCACTCTGCACTTTTCAAAGTGTCCATTTCACCGACGAGTTGATGGCGATAAGTGATGAATCTTCCCCCGCACGATGCAACATCATCTCCTCAACTTCTGCTGTGTGATCAAGTCTTCGCACTCGCCTTGGCGAACTCACTGTGGCCACAGTTACTTGTAAGTATCTACCCACAGCGATAAATTTCTTCCAGTTGCAATAAAGTTTGCTGTGAAACTTCTCTCTGAAGATTCGTCGGTTTTCCGGGTACTAAACCCCGCCGACCACACATTAAATGCATGTCTGCAAAGTTCTGTAAAGAGTAACTGTTCACAACAAGTTGTGAACTGTAAACAGCGGCAAACTACACAATGGACACATCGCTCGCGACTGTCAATTGTTTTTTAAGGTAGCGTCATCACCACTTATAGGGCAAAACGTGTGTCTCACTGACGATCTCGTTCCACCCGCAGTATTCACGTCCAGCTATTGGCTTCTCATCTCAAAGTACGCACCTCTGAGTCCTCTACACATACCCTTAGCGTTAAAGATTTGGGACAGACTGTAAAACTGAGGACGTCTTCATCTCACTTCGCTGATTACGAATTCTGAAAGAAAGTGCGGAATCTAAGTATCTGATATTATACCGCTGCAGATACTACACTAATTTGAAAAACGGGAATTTGTGTTTTATTCGTAAATTACATCGGGGTTAAACTTCATAATGGAATACACTTTCGATCTTTTTACTGATTAATTCAGTAGCTTTGTTCATTTTCTGGTCGCCTTCCTGAGCTGAACTACTCACAGCGCATTAACGCACTTCATACATTTATTCTCTCGAAAACTCACGTCAGCGTTCTTCCGACACATCCAAACTCTGCTTGCTTACTTTTGACATACATACTTATCCTGTGCTTCAACTACTGACAAATCTACTAGAGGTTTTACACGAGGGCTATCCGGAAAGTAAATTACATTGAGTGCAAATAAAAAGCTAGAATAGTCAGAGTAAACTCCCTAGAAACATTTTAAACCTATATCATTCCATTACTTTCATTTATGTCTCTCACTGCCGCTCAGGCTATACCATTTATTTTATCTTCTATCAAATTGTCAAATCCTTTCTGCTCATCCATTCTCGCCCAAACTCTGGGCGGGAAACACGAGAATAGTGCGTCATTTTAGAAAGCATGTCTATGAATATTCCGTCAGAATAGACAGACTTGGCTCGAAGTAAATTTCACTGCTTCATGCACAAGGAAGATAGGCTTCGCCCAGCACTAAGACTCCGACGGAGAAATTCAAGACTATAGTTTCGATCTCTGATAGCGTATTTTCTTTGTAAAGGAAATCTTTAAGTTAGTTAAGAGATGTGATAAAGGTTTGCCGTAAGACAACACTAGCACAAGGCCCGACTGAGAATACACGTTTAAACTTTTGAATTAAATTATCCTATTTTCAGAATTACACTGTTGTTGGTTGCTATGTGCGCATCTTTCTGTTACTTAGGCTAAAAATGCATCGTAGACGCACAAAACATTTGGCTCTTCTTAAGACGAAGCCGCCTATAGCCAGTAAGGTTTCAGAAGTTCGAAGACATTCTTTTTTTTTGTTGTTGTCAGTTACATATTGTTTCACTGAAGTTTAACAACCGTGAATTTAGGTCATTCGTTTTTCATTTATGTTTAATTCTAGTTTAGTTTAGTTATTTGTATGTTTTGTATTACATAACTGTGGAACAACTCAGTTTTACAATTATAATATATCGTTACAGGGGGAAAAATTGATAACAAGCTGACAATTTACAGGAGTCCCTTAACTTTCCTTTTTTTATGCTGAACTGCGTGTGAATATATTTGTCATCTTATTCTGGGGTAACTCGTCACTGAGGAAAAATGTGTTTGAAGTGCTTGTTGCACAGAAGCTTGTGATAGCGATAATACGTGGTGTCCTTTCTAGACCATCTTGTAGACAGCCATATAAACAGTTGGGCATAATGAGAACAGCCTCACAATCCATTCAGACCATTATGAAGTTTTATGTCGGCAATTAGCGACAGTTCGGAGACAACGATAACATTCATAAACGTAATACTAGAAGGACAAATGACTTATACTATCCATCACTCACCCTTAGTGTGGCAAAGAAAGTGATGTATTCAGCCACAGAAATCTTTGAGCAACCAACCAGAGATGTAAAGAATATAACACATAATAAAATTAGATATGAAAACTTATATGTAGTGATATAAGTTTGTGTTTAGAGCTAACTTTGATAAATGATATCTAGTGATTTGTGTTTAGAGCTAATTTTTAAGTGATATAAGTTTGTGTTTCGAGTTAATTTTATTAAGAGTTACTTTGCTCAAAGAATTCTGTGGCTGAATACATCACTACTTTCTTTACCATACTAAGGGTGAGTGATGTATAGTATGTCATTTGTCCTTCTAGTATTGAGTTTATGAAAATTCTGTTGTTTCCGAACTGACGTTAACTGCTTATATAAAACTTCATAATGGACAGATTGGATTGTGAGCCTGTTCTCGGTATGTCCAACTGTCTACAAGGAGTTCTAGAATGGGCACCACGATCCCTATCACACGCTTCTGTGCAACAAACACTTTCTCCCTCAGCGACAGGTTACCGCGAAATAAGATGCCATAATACGTTAGTGAATGAAAATAGGAGAAACGAATAAACTCTCTTTTTAAATTTTCATCTTCTTAAAATTTGATGTTATGCGTAATGCAAAAGTTGCAGAGCTAAGACGTTGAAGACTGTCTGTAATATTCGACTTCCTGTTCAGATTCTTATCGAAATAAACAGCCAAGAGTTTAGGACAGTATGTTTCATGTACTGATTTACCCTCTAACGTTATTTCGAATGAAGTGGCCAGTCCTTTTGCAGTCCAGAATTACAAGTGTTGTGTTTTTAGAGACAGTCCCTTTGCACAGGGCCAGTTGTTAGTTCTCAAGAAGTACTATTTACATTTTCGAGGGCTGATCTGCGGTCCCCGGCGCTTTGCCCACGTTCACCCCGGGCCTGCTCGCATCTGCAGCATCTAGGCTCGAGATCCGCGGTGGACAGCGGTTCCGCCGCCCCGCCTCGCCGTCCAGACGACAGAACTGGTCCACCTTGGCGCAGCAAAATGTCGAACGCGATGCTGCAGACCAGCCTCTCCACGCAGCGCCGCCTGCAGACCACCGCACAGCGGCGTGCGGCGACCCTCCGTTTTATTGTATCTACAGTCGAAAATATTCTCCCGTACGAGAGCTCTTCAGTGACAGCCCTGTCCAATTTAAGCTTCGCGGCGAGCTTTCACTGCGTGTCACCACAAGCAATTGGCGAATTTGAGGTAGTCTATACGAGTCGCGGTGCACAGCACAATTTATTTCGGCATGAAGGAAATTTGCCGATTATTTTAAACCTGAAACACGGCAACAGTTACAACGCAAATTTCAAGACAACGATAACTGTCAGTATGTCTGGAAGAAATTACGATACTGGAGAGCTTCCGTAAACCAGGCTACTGAGAACTGTAGTAACCCGGCTGCCTGTGTTAGGTGTCAGAACTAGCCTAATCTATCACAACGTCGCAAGAATCTTTGTGACATAAAAAGTGAGGTCGCCTGTTTCACAAGTAATGTCTGTGACGCGGTGTCACATTACTAATCAGAATATAAGACAACACAGTACTCAGGTGGCCGCCTTTGTTTCGTGACAATGGCTATTTAAACCTTTACCTGACACTACTTTAAAATTTTGAGAAATATTAATTTGGTTTTTTGGGTAAATGGAGCTTCATGTATGTGAGGAAGAACTTAAATAAATTTATTTTAAAAATATAGGACGTTGTTAAAAAAAATACGTCGTTACAGTGTCCTCAGTATTACTTCCATCTTCTGTAAACCAAAGTAAACGCGCTCTTTAGGGAATGAGAAAGCCTACACTGTCTTATCTCACTCTCAATCAAACTAATAAACAAACAAAAATCACTGTGTGTGGCAAAAAAATGTGCTATAAAGACTCTCAGTGGCTATTATAAATTTGTGTCAATCCAATTGTGGGAATGGACCAATGGATTCAAGAAAGCATCACAAAATCGACGAGAATTCCTTGGCAGTATACGACGACGGTCGAATCCACATGCAGATTGGTCTGGTTCAGACGTTTCCGGGCAGTTCTTTCACAATAGCGTAGGTAAAATTTTGTGTTACTCTCCCACCTTCATTTCAGAAACTCTTTCCAAATACCGTTATTAGATGAATACGCAAATAGATTGGCCGTTAAACATCGGAAGTCCAGGGGTCTACAACCACTTGTCGCGTGTTTTATTTGTATCTCTGCTTGGAAGCTCACAAAAAGATTTAAAATGAAAGGATTTAGAGCGATGTTTATGAATGAATTACCTAACAAATGTAATATTATTTGAGTAGGATCTAAGAATCTGGGATTTAATATTCTCTCCTGTATCTATCATACAAATTCATGGATGCTCTGCTCACAAATTTGAATCTTTGTCACACTTTTGTTTTCCATGCTCCATTCCGAAAATTAAAAAATTAAATTATATCATCGAAGAAGCCTATTTTGTCTTGAGGAGTTCAGAAGGTGAAATGTATGTATTCTTGGCGTCTAAATCTAAATTAAACAATAAATAACTACTAGTATTCGGTGATATAGATAAGTTAATTAACAGCGTTTTTACTTAAACAACCCGATTCAACTAATTCTGATGTACTTCCTGTGTGATCCGTGAGCAATGGCGAGACAGTCAGTGTAATGTGATAATCCTGTGTATCATCCGACGACAGAACCAATCGAGACGTTGATCCTTCATTCTTTCTTTACATTTATTAACTTCCACCTTCACAGGAGTTTTCCAAAGATTATTTTAAATTCAAATTTAGAACATAATCATTTACATTTTAGTTTATCGGTCGTCAGATAGATCGTACCGAAAAAACATCACATTACACAACTACATGGAGCAGCGAGTGGCAGTGTGTCGTGCTTTGTTGGCGAAACATTCAAATGCCGTGTCTCAAAATTATAATTTCCGATGAATGCGCTGTAATTTGCAACTCAACAGGAGGAACGTAATGCCGTGGTCTTGGTAAAATCCCCATTGCCTGCGAAAGCTGGAAAGGAAACCATCTCGTGGTATGACGTGAACCGGAATGTCATTACTGTATCTGTTTGGACCATTAAAAGATACAGTCATGAAAATTTTTATTTGGAGATGTCGCAAACGTGACTAAGACCTCAGCTCGAGGACAGGGAATCGAGTATCATGTGCGACTACAGAAGGATGTGGCTACAGCACTGTTTGCCATTCGGGTGCGTCAGTTCCTTGATGAAAAATTTCAAGGGCGATGGAATAGACGTGCTTCAGCAATGTCTCCAACCTCTTCGAAATGGCAACTATGAAGCCCGAACAATTATGGAGAATAATAAAATCCCATTAAGAATTGTACAAGAATTCTGAAGAAGCATTTCGACACATAGCTCCCAAGACGCTATGTGGACACGCATAGATCTCCGAGCAAGGCACTGTGCTGCATATGCATATCCACTAGATACATAGTTCTATACGTCTGTGCTCCTACGTAAATATACTCTTTTCACTTAGGGCTACGGGAACTTCTCGCGCATACTGCACAACAGAGTTTAGACGAGTCACATCCATGCGACTTCTCTCCACTCCGCTCCCTTAGGTTAATGCTAATTGTCGCCGCTCGCAACACAGCATCTAACGAAATATTAAAATTCTTAATGAACTTTCTCATAATGTACTGGCGAAGTTTCGTCGTTAGGGAACCTTGCCTGGGTTGAACATACTTTACAGAAAACGAAGACAATCGTCAATTGTCGCGGACATGCTAGAACTTTGAACGTCGGAGACTGCAAGGCTGAGTAGGCGACACATTGCGTCCCCAAGGAAAATGAATCACAATGCTGAGGCATGGATAAGGGTTTGGCAGTTCACAGTTCATCGCACCATGTGGCGAATGAGGTTCGACTGCACACGTGACATTTCGTAAATGTGACATTTTTCAGGCTCATCACTTGACTGTTGCAACTGCTGTGATTAGTGGAGCATCATGTTTTTGTCGTAGAGCTAAGAAGAACATTTGCCTGGAAAAAACGATCACTCTGCCTGTTATACCAAATCGGTGGTTGCGTCAGAAAATGCCATCCAGCAGAGCCTCTGCTCAGTACACGAGACATGCGCAGTTCGGAGTGAAACTGTTCTGCTGTAGGGGACTTGTAACTGCTACAGAAGGCGCCATCAAAGCTCTGTACCGCAACAATTTCATTGACGGCCATTTGCATTGTTTCAGGGCTAATGCCCTCGCTGACCATGGCATTTTTCCAGAGCGATAATTGTGCAGGTTACAAGGCCAGGACCACGCAAAGCTGCTTGAGCAGTTAAGTAAGGCATCCCAGCTGGCGTCCTATACTTCATATTCCATCTATCTGATCTATTACAGAGTGCCTGCCCGTATTTCACTAAACAACTTTTCATAATCTATATCAAACTTGTAATACTTATGTGGACATCATCTTAAATCTCGTTAGTTCAAGCGAATGCCGAGATGGTTCCTGTCAACTGGCAAAGGCCAAACTCGCGTCCCATCGTTGTCTAAGCCCTGTAATGATATCGTTGTCGACAGGACGTTAAATCTCAGTCATCCTTTCCAAATTTTCCTAAGGTGTATTGTTGCAATGTATTTTTTTTCTTTTTTTGAGAGATATGTATTTACGGCATGTGGTTTATGTCGTAGTTTATAATATACTAGGTGAACAAGCTGAACATTTTCTAGTAGCGAAAGGAAAGTATTATTGCTGTAAAAAATGTATCTACTATTTACCCGCCAAGAATTCATTAGTGCGCGGTGCTTTGTGACTGAAGAGTGGAACATAAGAAGCGGCCAGAATCACACATTATGTTCGTGGTGCATTAACATTTCGAACTTCTTCCATTTACGTATCTATGATGAACACATTGGTAAAACCGTTCCCTTCACACAGATCATGAAAAAATAAAATCCGATTCTCAAATGTGGTGCCACTGTGGAAGTAGGAAGACGGCGCAGCCACCACCCCCAGCTACATTCATATACCACAAGTCACTGGGGAGAGCAACTGGTGTCAGTATTATTTTCTTTCTCGATTCAAGGATCGTACGTACTTCTATGAATGCCAGTCTCCAACACTGCCACTCTTTAAAGCCAATGAAATAAAGTTGTTAAAGATTACAGCAACTCTGTTTAACACTTTTACAATTTCCAGAGTGATAAGTAGCCCAGTCTAACGAGCGATACACTGGCATGTATCAAACTAGTGTTCTGTAAATTACGTCTTTTTAAAGACTGAGATGCGTGTGCAGCATCTTTCCAGTGAACTCTAATCTGCCATTTTCTTTCGCCGCTCTGAGAACGTCATGATTATCGGAAATTTATCTCTCCTTGAACGGTAACACAAGGTATTCGAACTATGTCAATTACATACAGCGCTGAGCCCTACTCGAACAATGATGACTGTTTTCCACGCGTGTTTAGTGTTTGTAGAGCTACCAAACTCCTGAATGTTACAACACTTCTCGAGCGAGGCCATATGTCTGTAAAACTCGATATAACAAAACCTAAATGTCAAGACCTACAGATAATGCCTGCTTAGTCTTATTGTGACTGATTTTTCACGGCCTCCGACCTCATCACTTACCTCTAGTAACGAAGCAGTCACATAAGGCATCGAAAAGCCACTCAGGTACCAAAAGTATCCTGTGTTACAACAACTCAAAAGTTCCATAAAACTGGTCGCGAAAGGGTAAATTGACGCTAAGCTCAATGTTGTAGTCCGATTGAAGCGAAGTAAGCCTAGTCTCATTGTTTAAATTGGCACCCGAACTGCAGAACAACACTGAAGCATCGTGAGGGCTGGCGGCTGAAATCGATAGGGGGACGCTACAACAGTCTGCGCAATCACGTGGCTTACCCCGCTCATGCAATACTGACGACAAAGAAAGACTAGCAAGATGAAACAGTATACCGTTAGAAAAGATCTGAGAAACGCGCCAGATTCCTAGAGTGGTGCAAGGTCAGACGTAACCGGTTCTCAGGAGAGACGAGAAAAACATCCCACCGACCCGTTTAATACTGTTTCTTCAAGGCATTGAAATCTGCAGTTAGGTGACGCAAGATGACTGATATGCTATTCTTTGTTTCTGTCACCTGCACAGAAAAAGGAAGGAAACAGCTTCAAATCAGGAACTTCGCTATAAGCAACTTCACGCAATCACACATCAGATTAGTTTCTCGAGTTCTGTGGTACATTGTCTCCGAACGACGTAGCTCAACATCTAAGCCATTGGTGTGGTGTGGGAGAGACTGATTTTCGGTTCTATGTCCATTCACTCAGGTTTAAATTTTCAGTAATTTCCTGGATTATGTGAGGCATTCGCTGGGGGCGCACAATCTTTCCACATCCTTCTCCTGCCGGGTTCTTTAACTGTTTCCAGTGACTTGGCGTTCACGAATTGTTAAATTCCCACCTCCAGTTATTAATAGAACATTAACGTCCCAGCTGTTATGTACGAGTGACGGGTCTACTTCTAGGTTTTTACAACGGACTATTAGCTGGCGTTACTGAGATTTGATGTTACTATTGTTTTAAAATTAGCAACACACAGAAGAATGGAAAAGAATATTGGAAAAGTATTAGATGGTGATCAGTTTGGCATTACGAAAGTTTGGTGCTCCAGAGAAGCTGTTTTGACGTTGCGCTTCATAGTGGAAGCAAGACAGAAAAATTAAGACACGTTCATAGGATTTGTCGACCTGGAAAAACCGTTCTACAATGTAAAATGGCGCAAGATCTTCGAAATTCTGAGGAAAATGGGTGTAAGCTACAGGGAAAATGTGTTATTTATTATATGTATTAGAACCAAGAGGGAAAAATAAGAATGAAAGACGATAAATGTCTTGGGATAAAAATTCAGTATGAAAGAATATAAATGATAACGTTCGCTGATGACATTGCTATCCTCACTGAAGGTGAGGAAGAATTACAACACCTGTTGAAAGGAGTGAACCAGCTAATGAACACATACTACACTCATGCCCATAAATTAAGGATAACTGCAGAATGGTACCACATAACGTGGCACTACACAAAACTGGCGCTAATTGCATGGGCACAAAGGGAACACACACAACACAGTTCTGTTAGTCCACGGTATTGGTGATAAGTTGAGATGGCGCAAATGGATCAAATGGCTCTGAGCACTATGGGACTTAACATCTATGGTCATCAGTCCCCTAGAACTTAGAACTACTTAAACCTAAATAACCTAAGGACATCACACACATCCATGCCCGAGGCAGGATTCGAACCTGCGCCCGTAGCAGTCGCGCGGTCCGGACTGAGCGCCTAGAATCACTAGACCACCGCGGCCGGCTAATAAGTTGAGAAAACCGTCCCGAAACACATATGCTACAAAACGCCACTGTTTCTTGCGCATGTACCCCGACATCAGTATGGGATATGATCACCATGCACACGTACACAGGCCGCACAACGGGTTGGCATACTCTGGATCAGGTGGTCGAGCAGCTGCTGGGGTACAGCCTCCCATTCTTGCACCAGTGCCTGTCGGAGCTCCTGAAGTGGCGTAGGGGTTTGAAGTGCAGCGACACCTCAACCGAGAGCATCCCAGACGTGCCAGATGAGGTTTAGGTCTGGAGAACAGGCAGGCCACTCCATTCGCCTGATATCTTCTGTTTAAAGGTACTCCTCCGCGATGGCAGCTCGGTGAGGCCGTGCATTATCATCCATCAGGAGGAAGGTGGGACCCACTGCATTCCTGAGAAGGCAGTCATACTGGTACAAAATCACGTCCTGAAACACCTGACCTGTTACAATTCCTCTGTCAAAGACATGCAGGGGTGTACGTGCACCAATTATAACCCACCCCACACCATCAAACCACGACCTCCATACAGGTCCCTTTCAAGGACATTAAGGGGTTCGTATCTGGTTGCTGGTTCACGCCAGATGAAAACTCGGCGAGAATCACTGTTCAGACTATTCCTGGATTCGTCCGTGAACATAACCTGGGACCACTGTTCCAATGACCATGTACTGTGTTCTTGACACCAGGCTTTACGGGCTCTACTGCTACCAGGGATCAGTGGAATGTATCTTGCAGGTCTCCGGGCGAATAAACCATGTCTGTTCAGTCGTCTGTAGACTGTGTGTCTGGAGACAACTGTTCCAGTGGCTGCGATAAGGTCCCGAGCAAGGCTACCTGCAGTACTCCGTGGCTGTCTGCGGGCACTGATGGTGAGATATCGGTCGTCTTGTGGTGTTGTACACTGTGGAGGTCCCGTACTGTAGCGCCTGGACACGTTTCCTGTCGGCTGGAATCGTTGCCATAATCTTGAGATCACACTTTGTGGCACACGGAGGGCCCGTGCTATGACCTGCTATGTTTGACCAGCCTCCAGTGGCCCTAGTATTCTACCCCTCATAACGTCATCAGTATGTGTTCTCTGAGCTATTTTCAACACACAGCCACCATTAGCACGTCTGAAAACGTCTGCACACTTACTCGTTGCACCGTACTCTGACATGCACCAACATACCTCTGCGTATGTGGACTGCTGCCAGCGCCACCGTGCGACGACCGCAGGTCAAATGCACCGCATGGTCATACCCCGAGGTGATTTATACCCGCAAACCGCCCACGAGAGCGTTGTTTCACCATGTATCAGCATTATTCTTAAAATCAAGGAATAGCCTCTATCGCACTTAAGGAAGCCACAGAGGATAAAAATGGTAATGGAAGAGATTCGAATACATCCATAAAATAATGGATAGTGTTGGCTGCAAGCGCTACTGTGAGATACGGGAGGAATTTGCGGTGGGTCGCATAAAACCAGTCAGAAGACTGATTCCACATCCCTCCCACCCCCCTGCCGCCTCCCCTGTGGTGTCACCGCCAGACACCACACTTGATAGGTGGTAGCCTTTAAATCGGCCGCGGTCTGTTAGTATACGTCGGACCCGCGTGTCGCCACTATCAGTGATTGCAGACCGAGCGCCGCCACACGGCAGGTCTAGTCAAGAGAGAGAGACTCCCTAGCACTCGCCCCAATTGTACAGCCGACTTTGCTAGCGATGTTTCACTGTCTACAGACGCTCTCATTTTGCAGAGACGACAGTTTAGCATATCCTTCAGCTACGTCATATTCAGTTACTATTGATATTGTGAATCTTGTACCGTCAAGAGCGACGGTCATCATTAATGGATTAAAGTTAAGTATCCAGCTAATTACGTCCGCTTTCTGGATTCTAATTCCTTGTCATGTTCCAGACCTCACGCCAGTATAGTTCCTCCCTCCTCACGCCAGCCTGCGTGAGCTAAAACGCGCGAATTTTGGCCTCCTCTAGTAACACGGTGTTGGCTCTTCTGCCAACACAACATCCGCCTCAGCCGCCCACCTCCCCAAGAAAGTTAGCCATCACTCTGAATCATTGACGTCATCGCGTTGTTTACTCTGAACCCCAGTTGATGTCGATGCAGTAAGCAGTGCCTTCACCAGCTCTTGTAAGTCCCCCTTACTTTGAGGTGGGCGGACAGTATTAAACCCGCCATGGTTCCGCGCAATCTCGCAGTGTTCCGGCCCGCGTTCCTCGCGAGTGGCGCAGCCGGGTGTCGAACGCATGACCGGGCGCACGCTTCCGGCTGTGAGGCGCGTTGCTCAACCGGCCGGCCGTTCCTTTCACCGCAGATGTCGGCCAGATATCGCCCGTGCCGCCGCCCCCACCTCGGCCTCGGCTTCAGCCTGTTGCCTGCTGCATGCCGGCCGCCGGCTTGCGCAACCCTCCCTCCGTCCACTGTGCAAACCCGCGCCCACGGCCGGACCCAGACACGCCGCACTTCTGGTTTCGCTCCAGTTCGCGCACCCACGCCATCGAAAGAGCCCAACTTAAGAGCTGCGACCATTTCGCTCTGCCAGGTAACTGCTACCGAACTTTGCACGCTCTTCGTCTCTTTCGATTACGGTTGAAGGCCAGCACAGCTACGCACCACACAAGGATACCGTAAACAGCGACCACGTCGCACTCGGGACCTTCGTCCTTGAGATCCAATACGCACCAGGTAACGGCGCCCAGGGCAGTATTGAATCTGTTGATATCCGGAAAGTATTCTGTACAGTTCTGCGCTTTTGGATGAATACTTTAAAATTCTGACAGTATGGCCCTGACTAACAATAACCTATACCTTTCATGAATCACTTACCTCACAAAAGTCTTCGTTACTCGAATTACAGCAATACAGCAAGCGCCGATACTGCCAGCTAAATAAAAGATTCCAACTATTGAAGGCACTAACTGCTGATAGGCATACTTAGCAAATGAAAGATTTTGATAGAGAACAAACAATGCGAAACTTCCTGGCAGATTAAATCTGTGTGCCGGACCGAGACTCGAACTCGGGACCTATACCTTTCGCGGGCAAGTGCTCTACCAACTGAGCTACCCAAGCACGACTCACGCTCCCTCCTCACAGCTTTACTTCTGTCAGTCTCGTTTCCTACCTTCCAAACTTTACAGAAGTTCTCCTGCGAACCTTGCAGAACTAGCACTCCTGAAAGAAAAGATATTGCGGAGAAATGCCTTAGCCACAGCCTGGAGGATGTTTCCAGAATGAGATTTTCACTCTGCAGCGGAGTGTGCGCTGATATGAAAGTTCCTGGCAGATTAAAACTGTGTGCCGGACCGAGGTTTCGAACTCGGGACCTTGCCCGCGAAAGGCATAGGTCCCGAGTTCGAGTCTCGGTCCTGCACACAGTTTTAATCTGCAAGGAAATTTCATATCGGCACACGCTCCGCTGCAGAGTGAAAATCTCATTCTGGAAACAAACTATGTATTTATCTTCATAGCGTTCAAAAGTCAATATATATGTCAGTTCATGACATCCAGTCTTACAAATTTACTGTCTCTGATGGACACACGTGCAGATCATCCGCTCTCAAAACTCCGCCATCTCTCTCCCCACATCCACCACTGCTGGCGGCTTACCTCCAACTGCGCAACGCTAAGCGCTGATCACATCCAACTACCCAACACTACAATAGCGAATATTCCAACAATGCCAACCAGCCACAGACTGCACACACCACAGCCAGTGATTTTCATACAGAGCGCTACGTGGCGTTACCAACATAAAAACCTAAACAGCCTACTTACATAGCCCCATGCTCTCCACAAAAATTTTTATAAATTGTTTTGGGCAGTGGCCAATACAGTTTTGAATAAAATTTTCCTAATTACAATAACAAAGATATCATATGGACACACTTATTGATGTAATGTTGGTCACAAGCAAAAATTGTTCTCATAAAGACAGTCCTGATCATCAATCACAATAGTAATTACAGTTTTCTCCTTTTTTTCCCTCAAAGTCTGAGCAGGAAAAGAAATGCACACAGAAGTAGTGGATTTCCATGCTGTCTTGAAGAAATAGTGTTGTCCTTCCACCGGAAAGACAGTGCTGTCTCTTGACATGCAGGCAGGTAATGGGCCACAACAGAGCAATCCACAAAAGAGTCAGTCGAAGTTTTGAAGAATATTGGTAGGTAGGTCATCACAGAGCAGACCTACTGTAGTTCTGGTAGAGAGTATGGTATTGGTGGGCCATCAAAGGTGCAGACCCAGGTATTTAGACACGACGGTTTGTTTACGCAGCTACGTAGATTTCAAGACGATCAACACTGATCGAAAGTAGTCATAATAGGGAAATAAATTTTGAATATTAACTCAGCTGCCGAATCTCTCGCAACAAATATGTCGGCAATAATGAATACTCAGTAATGTCGGACCATCTCTCTGATGGGATTGAAGACTTCGCAGACAACAGAAGTCATTACACCGTTCTTAGCGCAGAAAAATCATCAGTATTTCTCGGAGTACGCCAAGGGCGTATTATAGGTTCGTGATTGTTCACGAAACATGTAAGCAACCTAGTCGATGGCGTCGGTTGTTTCATAAGCCAGCACGCAGACTACATCAATATACACTGTCCACTCACATTAACGTATCGCCTGTGAAATACACAAATAAAGCATTCTCTGTAGCTCTGACCGCTGCGGGACCTGCAGGAGGAGAGTCAGCGAGGTTCTGGAAGGCAGCGGCAGGGGTGTGGAGCCACGGAGACTGCAGCGCCGTAGCCAGCAGCGCTAGTTTCTCGGTAACGATCCATCGTGCAAAGAGTTAGATGTAAATGGTTCCACAGATACTCGGCTGCGTTAAAATCCGGGGAGTTTGGTGACGAAGGGAGTACGGTAAACTCATACTGATGCTCTTCAAAACACGCACTTACATTGCGAACTGTGTGACATGTTACATTGTCCTGCTGGCAGATGCCATCGTGCTAGGGGAAACAAACTACATGTAGGGGTGAAATGGTTCCCAAGGATAGATGCATGCTTATGTTGGTACACTGCGCCTTCCAGAACGACGTACACTGCTCCTTCCAGAACGACGAGATCACCCGGGGAATGCCACGAAAATATTCCCCAGACTGTAACTGTGGCAGGCTTCCTCCTTTAAGGGGGGTAGGACGTCAAACGGGCCAACTTGGAGCAGGAGAGTCACCACAGGAAATTTTAATTTCTAATGTATATACTTTTACAAATAAATTCATAAAACTTTGTCACCATGATTAGGAAGGATTGAAGACTCACACTCATCGCAGTGGAAGTTCAAAAACGTAGCAGAATACCTTTTTTTGCATGTGAAATTTCATCATTTTTTCACTTATTACTGGCTGTATTTGTTGCTATAGGTACACTTTTCTTCCTAAGTAAGAGAGATCCTTCGATTATAGGTGAATAAAACTCTAGAATTTTCCAAATTTATTAAAAAAACTGTGGAAAAAATTGAGATAATTAACTATAAAACTTGAGTTTTTTTAAAACATGAAGTTTAAAATGTAACAGTTCATTCATTTTTTCATAAATTAAATAACTTCTAGAGTTTCATACACCTGTAACTATGGTTTGTATGCTGTACAAAAGTCATCGAAGAATCTCTCTTACTTAGGAAGAAAAGTGTACCTATAGCAACAAATGCAGCCATTAGTAAGTGAAAAAATGATGAAATTTCACATGTAAAAAAAAGGTATTTTGCTACGTTTTTGAACTTCCACTGCTATGATCATGAATCCTGAATCCTTCCTGGTCATGCTGTTGAAGTTTTATGAATTTATTTGGAAAAGTATAGACAGTGTAAATTAAAATGTTCTGTGGTGCCTCTCATGCTCCAGGTCGGCCCGTTTGACGTCCTACTCCCCTTAAGACGTTTCGTGCCATACGCACTAACGGCCACCCGTTCGATGGAGCATAAAAAGCGATTCATCTGAAAAGGTCACCTGCCGCCACTGAGTGGCTGTCCAGTGCAAATTCCAGCCTTCATGACTGATGAACAGCAATCAGCAAGGGTGCACGGACTAGGTGACTGCTGCGGAGGCCCACACGCAGCAACGTTCGCTGAACAGTAATTCAGGAGACACTGCTGGTAGCCCTTCGGTTCTTCCGGACGGTCACTCGTTCAACAGTTGCAAGTCCGTTCTCTCGTGTACATCCCCGCAGCCGTCGTTCACCTCTGTCATCTATGGTCCGTGGCGGGTCCTATAGTTGCGCGGTGCCGGTTTTGGATAGCGCCGTTTTGCTTTGCACAATGTACTTTAACCACGGCGGCGCACCAACAGTTGGGAGACTTAGCCATTTCGGAAATGCTTCCAACATTCGCCCGAAAGCCCATGGCAATGCGCTTTTGGACGTCAGAAAAATCGCTCCGTTTCCACATTACGACAACGACTGCACTGTTCTCCACATTCCCCTGCACCGCTAGTGCTGCCACCTGTCGTCTATGAGTGTCTATTGCACGTTGACGTCGAACATAGGCGGAGGTCACATTAGTGTGATTGGACCCTGTATACACTTACGTACTTTCCGTGATTAGGGCCATACGACCACGGGCAGCTACAACGGTCCTCTTCCACTGCATTGTACTTCCTGCTTTCTGCTAGCTGTCACCCACTATGCCGATCTGCAGCAAGTCCTCGCGGATTCCGTCCCTCTACCTTCTCTTTGATCTACCTATTGGTCAACTTCCGCAGGGAATGAAATTCAGGGATGTTGTCCATCCGAGTAGCATGATTTGCTCATACGCTCTACAATATATGTACTGTTATGAATCTCATAATTATGCTCGATTGTCCATGCTCGAATCAGGCCATAGATCTTCCTGAAGACAAGCGAATACGAGAAGATTATTATTTTTCGCCCTACACTCCATGTTTCACCACCATACATCCCTACATACTGGATCAGCATTTCGTGCAGATGGAGGTGTAATTCTAATAAGGCCAGAATTAAAATCCTGAGATTGAAATGTAATCGGTTTCCATCTTGGATCCTAGCTTTGATATCTTCTGTAAAAATCATCCGCAGATATTTAAAACCATGGACCCTTTTCCAGAATCGGATTCTGGCTACCAGTGGCTTTAATAAATAGGAATGGTCCTGCTTATCACGGGAAATTCGATTTTTGAATCGTTCACCGAGAGACCGATCTTACTCACTGATGCTTCCAAGTTGTCGCCCATTCGCATCAGTTCTTAGATCTGGACAACAGGTCGAAATTGTCAGCCATATACGAGATTCGTGAATTTCTCATCTTTGACCTCGATCGCTATATATGGTAATATGTGGAAAAGCGATAATACCAGGAAGTTGTTATATAGCGCAAGCCAGGAAGTCCTAAGGAAGGTTTACGCTAGGAGCAGGGATTCGCAGACGAACTTCAACAAGAACAAAAGTAAAGTGTTGCTGATAAATCGTCGGAAAGACTCATTATTGTTTGACGGAGCGAGGTGACGCAGTGGTTAGCATACTCGACTGGTATTCGGGAGGACGACGTTTCAAACCATCCAGGTTTAGGTTTTGCGTGATTTCCCTAAATCGCTCCAGTGCCGGGATGGTTCCTTTGAAAGGGCACGTCCGATTTCCTTTCCCAACGTTGACATAATCCGAGCTTGTACTCCGTCTCTAATGACCTCGATGTCAATGGAACATTAAAGCCAATCTTCCTTCCTTTCCTTCCTTCATTATTACTTGATTCCAAGGTTGGTGATCAATTGAAGGGAACGGACACAACTGCAAATTTTTTATTAATATGCGACCAGAGATAGAACGACCAAGTAAAACTACTTGTACTAAAACAGGTGACAGACTGAGATTTATTGCAACACTCCTTGGGAAATGCTGTTCACTCACTAAACAGCCAGATGACAATCCATAGTTCGACCGATTGTACAATATCACTCGTCAGTCAGGGGACGCTTATGAGGAAGGATTAATAGAAGAGGCAGAGAAGATCCAAAGATGAGCTGCGTGTTCCGTCACAGGTCCGTTTAGTAAGCGCGAGAGCGTCACGGAAATTCTTATCCAATTCCAGTGGCAGAAGCCACAAGAGAGGCTTTCTGCGTCACAGAGAGGTTTACTGTTAAAATGCGAAGAGTGTATCTTGCAAGGAGAGTCGGGTAACGTTGTCGTACTTCCTGCCACACTTAACTCGTAAAATTACGATGAGTGCAAAAATCAGATAAATCCGAACTCATATGGAATCTTAGCAACTATAGCTTTCTCCGCGCAGGGTTCGAGAAGGGAACAAGGAAAGTCAAATGACTGTGCTGACAACAGAGACCTCTGCCTGTCAATTGAGGTATTCAGAGCACAGCGTGTTGGTATCTCGCTGTGAAAACACGAAAACAGAATGCGGAAAATTCTTTCGCAGATAGGCGCGGCATCTTTCTGCTAATCTTATTTGATTTACAAACGTTGAGAAGAAAGTGACGGTGGAAACGGGGACGAACAGACCATGCGTAATATTACAGACAAATAAGTCGGTTGATCGAAACATTTCCTGGATGTGAGTGCATCTCCCTGCTGTTCATAACTAACGTTTCAGTCATCGTTGGAACTCGCCCATATCAGGGTGATGTGTTTCCTAAAAATGTACCATCGTTATGAAGGCCACTCACAGCACTTGCTGAAACATTCGTTTTACGAACGGTGTGGCGACGCGCTCACATACCCGGAAACGTTTTATTGAAGACGACTACAACCGCGCAAGCCTACGCTCGGACACAACTAAGACATTTGTGTGAAACTTACAAAAGAAGCCGTTCAACGAGGAGGAGAGAGGAAGAAGCAGATGCAGTATCATGGAAAATGACTCTAAAAGATTCCGAAGTAAACGAGTCATAATGAGCTAAACAAAAGCCGTTTGTTCCTAAAAGATCGCACTGCGGTGGATTTTTACTAAAAAAAAAATAGTGAAGCGTCCTTCTTTGTGTGAATTATCGCACATTATTTACTGAAAAAAATAGAGTAATTTACAAGGAATTGAAGTAACAACCGTCTTTTAAGTCTTGTTGAAAGTGTCGCTGTGACTAACTGTTTTAGGTAACAGATCACAGATCCACGAGTTTGGAGTTCAGTCCTTAGTCTGTCCTAGGATTTTGCCTCTCACTTATTGCTCGTTTCACCTCTGTCAATGATTAGTATACGCTACACACAACAAGCTTCTCCGTCGTTCGGGAACCTCGTTAAACTACAGGTCTTCCTTGGCTGGCTGAGTCCGTTTAAAGGACGAAGACAGTTGAGAACAGTGCACTTGCAATGGGACCAGGCGTAGTAAAGCAGTGTGCTGTTCAGTCTGCTGGTTGCGGATGGCTTTGCATTAGATGTTTGTTTACGTATTAAGGATGATTATGGACACAGGGGAGGGAGGGAGCGAACTCTGGCCCATTCAAAAGGGCTGGTCGTCTCGTGATGAGAGAGGTCGAGTTTAACTACCCCTATTCAACGATTGGTTGGCATCAGCCGACGTCCTCACTCCATGAGAGACGATACACGAGGGCAGGGGTTTGCTATTGAATGCGGGACAGATGCGTGCAGAAATTCGTGTCACAACCTTCTCTCGAACCCCTTGCGTGGCATACTGTGGTGGCGTTAATTCCTACCACTGACAGGTTTCCGTCCAGTTTGAGAGTCATCATTCCCTCGCGCGTTATCAGCCTCGGCTGGGTAGGAGTCTAAATGGTCAATCAGCTGACGACACTTGGTTGACATTTCCCCGGTGCTCTGGCGGCTCCCTACCAGCAACTTTCCTGCCGGCTTCCCGATGACGCCACGAGCGACTTACGAGCTGTCGCCTCCGGGAGGAAGGGAGCCCAGCGGCGGCAGACTCAGCTGGAATACTAACCGTGGGCCGTGCGTGGACAGCCAACAGTGCGTAGCGTACCGCTAGCTCCTCCGTGACGTCACCGCACTGTGTGGGCAGGGTGACTGGCACTGACGCAGCCTCCAACTGAGCAGTGGAGTGGTTTTTAAACGCCATCTCTTCTGACGTGCTAACGTCTTATTTCAAGGCATACGTGTCTGGGAAGTGAGCGTTACGGAAATGACGTTGTCTACCTCGTAATGAGATGTGATATCAGTATTAAAACTTATGTTTCTTACTCTTAAAACAATAGCAGCTCCGAAATTGCTCGGTTTCGTATTTTCAGTGTGTTTTTAAAGAAAAAGAGTTGGCAAAAAAGGAAATTTCACATGAATAGCTCCGTTGGATATTTTTTACGATTTTCATAAAGGACAAACTCTCCAAAAATGCGTCGAATCGTTCAGTTCTACATTTAGTAATCACTTTGAGAAGAAGATTGCTTACAATGGGCTTGCAGAACTTCGGCCATAAGTAGGTGAATGGTACTCGCTCGATGAGCAAGCCAATGTCCTACATGGACGACAGTGTCAGTGATTTGCTATAGGAATCAGAATTGAACTAGCAGTGCCTTATTCAGAAGAAACGTGGGTGCATACACGTTACATTAGAAATAAACGTCCTCAACGTATATGGGAGGTACTGCGAAACAAAAGTAGCGCTCATTGTTTAAGTGATGTGCTACGTAGAATAACATTCCACCTTACGGGACTGCAGGCTTTCTCGGTGAAATTCATTGATAAAAGATTCTCGGTTTATCAGCCGAGGCGTGTTATCGTGTTATCGCAATGTTTTGACGAGGAAAGTTGTCGGAACGTTGCGACAACACGTCCCCATGACTCAGCTGATAACAGGAGAAGATTTCATCAAAAATCCACGTGTAACAGTACTCGAGTAGTACACCGTTATTTTCTCCGCTGCCCGTTTCTCTTCGGTCTGGAACTGCGTGACCGCTACGGTCGCAGGTTCAAATCCTGCCTCGGGCATGGATGTGTGTGATGTCCTTGCGTTAGTTACGTTTAAGTAGTTCTAGGTTCTAGGGGACTGATGACATCAGCTATTAAGTCCCATAGTGCTCAGAGCCATTTGAACCAGCCGGTTTCTCTGCAGTAATCATGACATTGCTGCCACTCCGGCCAAGTTTTCAGCTCACTTTGCCGAGTAATAATATAATAGTTTCATTTCCTTGTAGGAACAGCATGCATATTACAGCCCAAAACAGTGGCCTCCGCAGATGGCTACTCTGCTACGCAGTACAACTCAACTTTATGCACTACACGCTGTGTAACTTGTAAACGAGTGAACACGTATTTGTGACCAGTGACAAGCAACCCCTTATTTACTTTCACCCTTGTTTTCTATATTCACAAGCCATCTAGGTGGCACAGTGATAGACACCGGACTCGCGTTCGACAGGATCCCAAGTCGGCCATCCCGGTTCGCATCTTCCGTGATTTCTAATTTCGCTTCCCTTATTTTGTTGAGAAAGTGCTCTGTGTTCCAAATACACTAGCTGATCAAATATATCTGGACGTCGGTGACAGCACATTCATATGGGTACCCACCCTCTGTCTCAATTGTGGCTCAAACTCTGTTGGGGACACATTCAGTGAGGCAGTGAATGTTTATGGAGTAATGGCAGCAGCCCATTCTTCCTCAAGAACCAAAACCAGAGAAAGTAGTTATGATGGACGCTGGAGCCTGGATCGCAGTCGACGCTCAAATTCATGCCAAAGGTGTTCAATTCGTTGCAGGTCGGGACTCTGGCCAGGCCAGACCATTTCAGGAATGTTGTTTTCCACGAATCATGGCGTCACAGATGCTGCTTTATAATAGTGTACGTTATCGTTTCCGAACTGTTCCTCTACTGTACACAGTAGACAGTGCTGTAACATGTGTTCATATCATCCCGCATTTAGTGTTTTCTTAAACACAATACCCCCACACCTAACTCCACATCACCTGTACTTCACTGCTGGCACTACGCGTGATGGCAGGTAACGCTCTCAGGCATTCACCAAGCCCAAACCCTCTCTTCGGATTGCCACACGACACAGTGTTATTCATCGCCACACGTCAGTCGTTTCCAGTCATCACTCCTTACACGACTGCAAGTGTTGTTCAGCATTGACCACAGAAACATGTGACTTACGACGAGCTGTCCCAGCGCTCTACCCCATTCTTTTCAGCTCCCTACGCACAGCTATTGTGTTAACTGCACAGCTGCTAGCACTTCGGAGTTTACGAATGATTCCTTCCGCTAATTTCACGCGATTTTTTGCAGTCACCCTCCGCAATGGTCGACGGTCCCTGTCCATCAGTACTTGCGGTGTGCCTCGTCTTGGTTCAACTGTAGTTATTCTTCCGTGTTTCCACTTCACGAGCACATCGCCGACAGTCGACTTAGGCAGCCACAGAACGGTTGAAATGCCGCTGATGGATCTCGTACTCAGGTGACATCCAAACACTAGTCCATGTTTGAAGTCTCCGAGCTTTCCTGATTGGTCCTCTGTGCTGTTACTGATTCTCTTACCGCCAACGCAATACTTCTCCCGCGATACTTCTCGCCTCCTTTATACTGGCGGGTCCTTCTCTCGTGGCATCTAGCCTCAATTCCGCATTACATAGGCATATCCGGATACTTCTGATCACATAGTGTAATCATCACCGACATAGCTCTGCTAAATTGAATGAAAGGAGAAAAGAGAAAATAAATTGACGCTAATCATTGAGATGGAATTACCACTACATGTAGGTGACTACGCTGCAGTTCGCACATACACTGAAGCGCCAAAGAAACTGGTATAGACAAGTATATTCAAATAGAGAGATATGTAAACAGGCAGAATACGGCGCTGCGGTCGGCAACGTCTATATAAGACAACAAGTGTCTGGCACAGTTGTTAGAACGTTTACTGCTGCTACAATGGCTAGTTATCAATATTTAAGTGAGTTTGAACGTGGTGTTATGACAGGCGATGGGACACAGCATCTCCGAGGTAGCGATGAAGTGGGGATTTTCCCGTACGACCATTTCACGAGTGTACCTTGAATACCAGGAATCCGGTAAAACATCAAATCTTCGACAATGCTGCGGCCGGATAAAGATCCTGCAGGAAGGAGACAAACGACGGCTGAAGAGAATCGTTCAACGTGACAGAAGTGCAACCCTTCCGCAAATTGCTGCAGATTTCAATGATGGACCATCAGCAAGTGTCAGAGTGCGAACCATCCAACGAAACATGGCCCTTGATGACTGCACGACATGAAACTTTACGCCTGGCCTCGGCCCGTCAATACCGACATTGGACTGTGTGCCGGACCGAGACTCGAACTCTGGACCTTTGTCTTTCGGCGTTGTCGCATTGCACGAACCGACTGATCCAATAACACTAACTGGCTCTTTTTTTATAGTCTCATCCAGCTGTACACTATTATTCTTGGGTACTTGGACAGAGATGCCTGGCTGTTCCCACTGTGGACACCTCGTAATAAAAGCGCTGAGGAAAGCAGCGGACTGTGCGGGCGGCAACAGCGTCTGCGACGCCGGCCGCCAACCGGTACCGACAAAGGAATTGGCTGGTCACCAGCCGGCTGGCTAGCGCCTCAAGGACCCGCATAACGGCCGCAGAGGTCAACTGGTCCGCTCCGCTCGCAGCTTCGCCCTTTCCAGTCCGCAGGGCGCGGCTCCGCCGGTCCCAAGGCACGCGACAATATCATCCAACTTCCTCGGACATTAATGCCGAGCGCTTTATCCAACAGAGAACACTGGTCCCTGACTTTCCAAGGCGGTAATTGTACAGAGCCATCCAGAGTTTTCTCACAACTCCCGTCTCCCAAAATCTCTTTCCAAATTTCCCAAACTTCGTGGTCTCTCGAGAATGATATTTTCACTCTGCTGCGGGGTGAGCACTGATTTGAAACTCCCTGGAATATTAAAACCGGGTGCTGCACTGAGGTGCGAACTCGGGATCTTTGCCTTCCACGGGCAAGTGCTCCACCGACTGAGCTACGAAAGCACCATTCACGACCCATCCTTACAGGAGATGACGTACTGGCGGAAGCATAGCTGTGAGGACGTCGTGCTTCGGTAGCTCAGTCGCTAGAGCCCTTGCCCGCGAAAGGCAAAGGCCCCGATTTAGAGTCTCGCTCCGGCACACAGTTTTAATCTGCCAGGAAGTTTCATGGTGCCTTTTTTTAATACGTTCCACAAAGGTGTAAGAAACCTGAAAACCTTGTACGAGAAAAAACGAAAATTTCTCTATGTGGCACAAAAATGTTATTGATATCAATCGTATTTTGTTTGCTGTATTGGTACAAGCTCTACACTAACGCAAGGCAAGCGACAACACGATTAGCGAAATATTTTTACTTAGAAACGCCTTTTTAAAGTAGTAGTTTCGCGTGTATTTCGTTCAAATAGATGGACTTTGATATTGTGTGAACATAGATTCATTTCTTTTAGACAGTTATCGCTATGGAAATTCTTTCAAAGTTAGTGAAAACTTATAAAAAGCCTACTACGTCGTTTACGTTATTTAAGAAGTGGGCGGTTGAATTTGGGCAACATTGTACATCTTTGCATTATGATCAGCTTGAAGGAAGTCTCGGATAGAGCATCAGCAGATAAAAATATCATCAAAATGTGCAGTACGCAAATGAACTTTGATGGTAACTACGGACGAAACAGACATAGCGGCACGAAAAGTATGGTTCATTTCACATTAAAAATTAAATTTGAATAATCATTGAGTCACACGCCTGCTGTGAGATTTCCTAAGAATTGTATTGATTTTGCTTAATACAGACGAAAAGTAAACGCGATAACAAATTTCTCACCTCAGTGTATTGAACACTGACGTATTTTGTGACAAATTATTTATTACCTTTCGAATAAAAATATTTTCAAGATTGTTTCTTTATTTCACACCCATGAGGGCCATTGCATTTGTGGTCTGTGTAAAGTAGATTAGCATATTTGTTTTTCTTTGTACATATTTATTGTGTATTCTCGTTTTTACGACATTTCTATGTACATTCTGGAGGGTCTCCTCACTGTGGATCTATTGCTACAAAGAGTACATCTAATCTGATCTCAGCGATAGCAGCAAAACGGGTCCTACCAATTTTGTTACTTTTACTGTGATTGAGATTTGAGTCCTCCTCGCGTACATAGACTGTGGCAACTCTATTTAACGACACTTTCAACACTCACAGCTTCATTAGCCACGAAAATCTGAAGAAAACGCAAACGCGATTTCAGGCAAAGTCTTTATACTGGAAGCGTAATTTTGCACATCTCTACACGTCGCACACTTCAGCTCAAGTAAATGACCGATTTTCATAACGGACCATTTCTATTTTTCGTCCCTTAGACGTCGAAACCAGCATTCTAACCTTCAACCTTACCCCAAGACATCGTCAGTTTCAAGTAGCTCACGAAAAATGATGAAGTAAGCCTGTCACAGCAGTGACTACCTATTGATTAACTATTGGCTCAGTAATGGGAATTCCCGATAGTTTAGCGCCCTCTGATTCGAACTATTTGTTTCACCTAACGTTCAGAGGAAATTCCCTGATGTCACGAGAAAGCCCTCTAATTTTACTGACCCAGAAAGCACTTGACAGAGTACTCTTCAAGTGCTGGAAAATTACTGAAATAAACGGTAAACAGCATAGCGAAACCCAAGAGCTATGGGGAAGGGAAACCTCCCACAGAATCCGAACCAAAACACTCGCGCTGTTGCAGAAATCTTCCAAAGACCGACCAAAACTTCAAAGCAGAGTAAATTACGTCCATATCGTATCTCGCGCTTTCCTTTACCTACGTTAAACCACTGTCCAAACTAAAATATGTCACAGACAATCACAGTTATAAAATCCGGTTACTACAGACTCGAGGAAGAAGGAAGGAAGAAAGGAAATTGGGTTTAACGTCCCGTCGATGCGAGGCTATTAGAACACGAGAAAAACGTTTAGAACTTTGAAAGGAGTATAATATTAAGTTCCTGTGTTGGTCATAGACGCGACTACAACCTTCGTTACAAATAACTGTACGTACCATTTCAGTGCTTGGATTATCCACAGCCGCTATTGATATTAAACTTGCTGTATCATACACCGAAACATCAATTTTGTGCATTTCACACCGAGCGAAGCGGCGGGGCAATTCAGACTCTGGACTCACTATCGAGAATTCCGGGTTCAGATCCCCGTGTCAAATAAGGCGAATACCAGGAGAGTTCCTCTCAAAGGATGCTGTACATTCCCCTTCCCAACCATGTCCAATCAGAGCTTCTGTTCCACCACCTACGTACTTTTTATTAAGGGGACGTTGAAAACCGAACATTCTTTCTTTTTCTTAGACATTTGAGAAGATCGGACGAACATCCTTTTTTCATGCGTTACCTCTTTTGAGACGTTTTCTTCAAAGAGTCCAAGAACATGAAAAGGAAGCAGTAGTTGACTCGTTGGTGCTTATCCTCGATGTTCTTTAGTCTGTATATTCAGCAAGCTGTGAAGTAAAGCAGTGAGCATTTGCAAAGGGAATTAATGTTCAGGGAGCAGAAATAAAAATTTCAGGTTTGATAATGACATTTTAATTGTGTCAGGCGGAAAAGTATCTGGAAGCAGTTCAATGGAATGGATAGTAACTTAAACAGGGGTTATAGGTTGGACATTAAAGAAAATAAAACAAAAGTAAAAATATGTAGTCAAATTAAATCAGGCGATACTGACGGAAATAAATTAGGAAATGAAACATTAAAGTGGCAGGTGAGTTTTGCTACTTGGGCAGATAAATATTTGATGATGGCAGAAGCGGAGAGGATATAAAGCGCATAAAAACAATAGCAAGAAAAGTGTTTGTGAAAAAGAGAATTTTTTAAACATCGAATACATGTTTAAGCGTTGGAAAGTCGTTTCTGCAGATATTTGCCTGTAGTCTTACCTTATACAGAAGTGAACCAAATCTGACTAGAAGAGAATAGAAGCTTTTGAAACGTAGCGTTACAGAGGGGTGCTGAAGATTAGATGAATAGATCGAACAACGAATGAAGAGGTACTGAATGGAATTGGAGAAAAAAGAAATTTATGACACAATCTCGCTATAAGAAGAGTTCGACTGAAAGCACACATCCTGAAGCAACAAGGAATTGGGAATTTGGTAATTGAGGGAAGTTTGTGGAGTGAAAAGTATAGCGGGAGACCAAGGCTCGAATATAGTAAGCCGGTTCAGACGGGTGTAGGTTCCAGTAGTTGTGCAGAGATGAAGAGGCTTACACAGATTAGGCTAGCGTGGAGAGCTACGTAAAATAGTCTTCGGACTGAAGACAACAACAATTTAATTATAGAAAGCACAGGCCGCGTGTCAGAGACCGAAATGCGAATTGGCGCATTTGACTGCACAAATGAAGAGTGGGGTGTCTTCAGTCTTCCATGGTTTCCGTATATGGATTGAACCGAATACAGGGACGGCTTTTTTAAAAAAGCTTCGGCCGTCTCCCTTCCCCACCGTTGCTCTACTCCGGCTTTTGCTTTGACACTCTGACAGAGTCCTGGACAGGATGTTAAGTCCTGTTCTTCCTTCTTTTTCCACCTCTTATGGCTTCCCCATCAACGACGCTTTGAAGCTAACCTTCCTTTCGCTTTCACAATTTGGTAAACTGCACTAAAAATTGAGTATATCGTTGCAGTGAAAACCAGAAACAACAGGGATCCAAGTTATTGGCATGCAAAGCTCATAACCTCTATACAACTGCCGCCTGCGAGCGACGTTGTGGAGACCACGCGCGTTGCCAAACGCAAATATGGTTAGAGGCGTGCGTAGATGTGAAAAATATTCTCCGCATTCAAGAGTGTTTACATTTTGTAAATTCTTTTAACGTTTTCCCAAGCCAAAGCTCTGACTGAAGCCTTCCGCCAGGTCAATTTTCTCCTCTACTGAAGTAGATCTCTACACTCCATAACAGACTAAGAACGTAGTGGCCGATCATGACCACATTTAATACAACATAGCTTATCATGTATTCGATATGTTCCGTTAGTGACAACAACCTGTCGTAATTGCTGAAATGTATTTTGTATATCTTCTGAGGAAAAATTCCGCAACATTGGGAAGTCTAGTGAAATCTTTTTCTAAGTTGTCCTCATATTTCGCATACTATCAAATTTTACCCATACACAATGGTGGACAAAAATATGGACACACCAAAAACACAGCACATTACCATGCCTACTACGGTGTAGGTAAACTGTTAACATTCAAAACAGCTTCCATTTGTCTCTGAACGGATAAACACAGGTCGCATATTGTTTTCAGGCCAGCCTTCGTGCAAAATGGTGACAAGTTCTCTCCAAAGTAGACCACAAAGACTCAGTGATACTGAGATCTGGTGACTGCGGTGGCGAGGGGAGATACGACAATTCATTCAGTGCTCACAAAACCTGTCCTTGACAAAGCGAACCGTGTGAAAAGGGGCCCTGTCGTCTTGGCACACAGCATCACAATTGGGGAACAAACATTGTACCTCGGGATGGACTTGGTCATATAATCCTTTGCAATTATGCAGCCGTAGGGGCCATCTAATACAACGATATATCTGCTAAAATCACCACCGAATCTTCGCCGTTTCTTTTTTGCGACGTAAACTCGGCCAGATGATGAAAATAGTGTGAAACAAGACTCATCCGAGAAAAGGACTTTCTTCCATTGATGATTTTACTTTTGTTTGGAGCCACAGTCATATAAAACTTTCTGAAAGATATAACCGCCATTTGATTGTCAACAGGTTTTATTTCACAGTCTAGATTTCAACCTTAGGCCATTATGAGGTATAATACTTGTAACATTTGATAATGGCCTAAGGCCGAAGACTAGATTGTCAAATAAAACCTGTTGACAGTCGTCGGCCTTAGCCCATTATCAAATGTTATTATACTTCATAACAGCCTAAGGTTGAAATCTAGACTGTGAAATAAAATCTGTTTACAGTCAGATGGCTGTTATATCTTTCAGAAAGTTTCTTCCATTGGTCCACAGCGCAGATTTCATGGCTTCGTCACCATGTTTTTCTGTTATGCGCATTTATATTACTAATGAATGGTTTTAGAACACCAGCTCGCCCTGGCGTTTCTACATCTACATGACTACTCTGCAATTCACATTTAAGTGCTTGGCAGAGGGTTCATCGAACCACAATCATACTATCTCTCTACTATTCCACTCCCGAACAGCGAGCGGGAAAAACGAACACCTAAACCTTTCTGTTCGAGCTCTGATTTCTCTTATTTTATTTTGATGATCATTCCTACCTATGTAGGTTGGGCTCAACAAAATATTTTCGCATTGGAAGAGAAAGTTGGTGACTGAAATTTCGTAAAAAGGTCTCGCCGCGACGAAAAACGTCTATGCTGTAATGACTTCCATCCCAACTCGTGTATCATATCTGCCACACTCTCTCCCCTATAACGTGATAATACAAAACGAGCTGCCATTTTTTACACCCTTTCGATGTCCTCCGTCAATCCCACCTGGTAAGGATCCCACACCGCGCAGCAATATTCTAACAGAGGACGAACGAGTGTAGTGTAAGCTGTCTCTTTAGTGGACTTGTTGCATCTTCTAAGTGTCCTGCCAATGAAACGCAACCTTTGGCTCGCCTTCCCGACAATATTATCTATGTGGTCCTTCCAACTGAAGTTGTTCGTAATTTTAACATCCAGGTACTTAGTTGAATTGACAGCCTTGAGAATTGTACTATTTATCGAGTAATCGAATTCCAACGGATTTCTTTTGGAACTCATGTGGATCATCTCACACTTTTCGTTATTTAGCGTCAACTGCCACCTGACACACCATTCAGCAATCTTTTCTAAATCGCTTTGCAACTGATACTGGTCTTCGGAGCTTATGGAGCTCCCTTCGTGTTGTTTTTGTGCTGACAAGGTTCACGAGTGTGATATTCAGTTCTGCAGTGACGTTTGCAGCTGTCGTCTTCGGATTTTTCCAAGTCTTCGTCAAAAGGCCGTCCGTCAAGATCACTCAACACACACTTTTGTCCACGTTGTGAGCTAGCGGGTGGTTTTTCTCCGTTTTCTCAGTATGCGTTATAAATCTTCGACATGTTGTCTCTTGAAGTGTGAAATATCCGTGCCCACCTATTACGGAGCATCACACATAGGAGTACCAACAGTTTTCCCTCTTCCAGTTCACATAATGCACTCACAGCGACACAGAACATGTTCTGTGACACTTGCAACGCATCGCCGACACGACACAACTCAGTTTGTGGCAAAATACAACAGCGCAACCTACACAGTAGCCTAGTATTTGCAATTAAATCATGACAAAATGCTAATTTATCAATTTAATGATCTTTCTATTGTATACCTGTAAACATATTTAAAACATGTTTACAAAATCATTTATTTCATACCAAATATTATGTACGCCGTATGTGAGAGTTAAACAGGAGTCAGAGTATGAAGAGAATATTTCAGTGATTGAAGTCTCCTAGAATGCCTTTACATCGGCCGGCTGGGGTGGCCGAGTGGTTCTAGGCGCTACAGTTTGGAACCGCGCGACCACTGCGGTCGCAGGTTCGAATCCTGCCGTGGGCATGGTTCCGTGTGATGTCCTTAGGTTAGTTTGGTTTAAGTAATTCTAAGTTCTAGGGGACTTATGGCCACAGAAGTTAAGTACCATAGTGCTCAGAGCCATTTGAACCATATGAACCTTTACATCGTTGTGTGGTAGCTTTCGATAAGTACATTAGTGGCCACTGTTACTGCGAAACAGGACTCAAACGTAAGACAGGTGGTGGTACGGCGGAAACAGGATGCACGGAACTGTGCGGAAAACGGGGGAAAAGGGCACGTCGCCTTTTCTAGCCCTGGCACCTGCTAACTACGCACTTATGCCTGCCAGAATACTGCACGTTCAAAATACCATAGCACTCCGTCCATAATGGATAGCAAAAGTAACTTACAACAATTGTTGTTGTTGTGGTCTTCAGTCCTGAGACTGGTTTGATGCACCTCTCCATGCTACTCTATCCTGTGCAAGCTTCTTCATTTCCCAGTACATACTGCAGCCTACATCCTTCTGAATCTGCTTAGTGTATTCATCTCTTGGTCTCCCTCTACGATTTTACCCTCCACGCTGCCCTCCAGTACTAAACTGGTGATCCCTTGATGCCAAAGAACATGTCCTGCCAACCGATCCCTTCTTCTGGTCAAGTTGTGCAACAAACTCCTCTTCTCCCCAATTCTATTCAATACTTCCTCATTAGTTACGTGATCTACCCATCTAATCTTCAGCTTTATTGTGTAGCACCACATTTCGAAAGCTTCTATTCTCTTCTTGTCTAAACTATTTATCGTCCATGTTTCACTTCCATACATGGCTACACTCCATACAAATACTTTCAGAAACGACTTCCTGACACTTAAATCTATACTCGATGTTAACAAATTTCTCTTCTTCATAAACGCTTTCCTTGCCATTGCCGGTCTACATTTTATATCCTCTCTACTTCTACCATCATCAGTTATTTTGCTCTCCCAAATAGCAAAACTCCTTTACTACTTTAAGTGTCTCATATCCTAATCTAATTCCCTCAGCATCACCCGACTTAATTCGACTACATTCCATTATCCTTGTTTTGCTTTTGTTGATATTCATCTTATACCCTCCTTTCAAAACACTGTCCATTCCGTTCAACTGCGCTTCCATGTCCTTTGCTGTCTCTGACAGAATTACAATGTCATTGGCGAACCTCAAAGTTTTTATTTCTTCTCCATGGATTTTAATATCTACTTCGAACTTTTTTTTGTTTCCTTTACTGCTTGCTCAATAAAATAATAACAGTTATTATATCGATCGCACGTAGTGCAAATAGACGAAAAGCATAATACTGACACTTAAATTCAAATTTTAGTAACTATAATTACGGATATCCGCAGATACCTGCGTGATTATTCAGCATTGACGCAGACTCTTATCTGTTAACAAACTATTACTTCGGATATCCACCAAGTGACCTTTCCTCAGACATAAAACGCGCAATCGACTTGTCTGAATTGATGATCTGACAAGGAACGTAGTTGAAAGCCTGCCTGTATGACGAACGGCGTATTTGGGTGTTTGACGAACGATGTACTTGAGAGTCAGGCTGTTGCATTTCTTGAAGCTTCCAGTTAGCCTCGACTATCTAACTTTCTCTGTCCACAGATGTTCCCAATATTTCTTGCCTACACCTAAGTTTGTAAATATGTGTACTCCGCAAAACACTATAGAGTGCAAACAGAAGGATACTTCTTACCGTTAGTGATCACCCTTTCTCTGACCATCCCTCGAAGGTTAGGATACGTACAATGGTTCAAATGGCTCTGATCACTATGGGACTTAACTTCTGAGGTCATTAGTCCCCTAGAACTTAGAACTACTTAAACCTAACTAACCTAAGGGCATCACACATATCCATGCCCGAGGCAGGTTCAAATGGCTCTGAGCACTATGGGTCTTAACATCTGTGGTCATCAGTCCCCTAGAACTTAGAACTACTTAAACCAAAATAACCTAAGGACATCACACACATCCATGCCCGAGGCAGGATTCGAACCTGCGACCCGAGGCAGGATTCGAACCTGCGACCGTAGCAGCCACGCGCTTCCAGACTGTAGCGCCTAGAACCGCTCGGCCACCCCGGCCAGCTACGTACAATACAACGTCCTATGAGTAGCAGACTTGCGCAAATTCTTTGACGTTGCACTGTGTCTATTGCTTCAGTATCAGCTTCGTTGCTTATTTTATAAAGCAGCTTCTCATTTGGCTTTACACGACTTTGTGAATCCTGTACCGAACCTTCAGATTCCAGAAAAATGCGACTTGGTATCCCACCCGAAACCTTACGTAAATGATAACGCTGTAGTCTAGGCGATATCGAACAGGGATGATTGTATAAAAGCGACCCAAACAGTTAGGGTAGAAATTATACAGACGGAAGATTATCCTAAGTATTTTGAAGTACGCAACCAGTTGTCTTAAATGAATGTTGCAGTGTTACGAGGTCCTAAATGAGAACTGCATTTGATTCGTTACTGGAACTTGCAGAAGCACACTGAATGTGCTCTGCTGCACCACGTGGTGCCCGGAAATCAGAGCGAAAGTAAAGAGAAAAGTTTTGCAACATACGTTAGTCTAACTGGAGAAAATTTACCACAGTAGATAGAATCTTTTAAGAAACCGCGTCGTTTAATGAACAGAGCGCGCCAAGGTTCTCGACATGAACTGCGCACACAGTGGAATTTGGGGAGATTACGTTGAAGAGCACGGGAGAAGATTCATAAAGTTTGGATCGCTCTACATGCGACTTCTCATACGTTGTCCATATAGAAGCTGATCATAAAGTAAAGCATAATAGTAAGGAACAGAGAAAACAAAATTTCGTTGCTGTTAATCTCTTGCCACATATTGTGTACCTGACTTTTGTTCTTTTTTGTTTCAGGTAAGCCCCAGACGACGATCATCGTGACACTCTGCTACGCCAACGTCCAGCGACTGAATTCCCCTACAAATCTAGGGATAAAACTACGACATCCACTCATAGTAAGTTGTTGCCCATTAAGGACGATTTCACAATGAATCACAGTTGTATGTTTCGCTCATTTCTGCGGTTTTGGCGTGGTCAACGTAGTTGCTCTGGAAAAGTAACGGCCAACTTCACACGAAGTGTGGATTCATCACATGGAAACAAAAACGGCTCCTATGGATCAAATGTAGAGTGATATTTCCAGAGAACCAGTTTCTACTTACAAAACGTCTTTTATCACGGTACAGAAGACTTTGCGTTACTTTTTAAACCGACTGTTGACCAGTGTTTCATACTTACGTGAGCAATACGATGGAGATGATAAATAGATAAACATTCTGTGTCTAATATTGAGTCTCTAAACTTATCCATTAACATTGGCGTGGAGTATTCCACCTTCCTTCCAGAGATTTCTACGGCTACTCATGAAGATACAGTGCGCTGAACGAGACAAAGGGCAGACAGTGTAGCACAATAATTTCTTCCGTTCCTATTCCATTCTTCAAAGCTAAGAGGGAAGAGGGGCCTCAATTTCTCAAAGTTCCCCCTCTCGTCGAAATGAGGGACACATGCAGCGGGACTTACTTGTAAGGCTGGATCTGTGAGTGCTGTAAGGCCCCTGGTGACGTACGACGCCCTTCTTGTAACGGCACACACCGCAGCTTACTGAGCATAACTGGGACGCCTTCGTGCTGACTAAACGAATCCGTGACGATTCTCTTCCGCTTATCCAACTCGGTAAGCCTGAAACACTGTTGAAGAATTGATCGAACGAACATTTTGTAAGCTACCTTTTTTTTTAATTTTGGTTGTCGTCTTCGGACATGATCTTTTAGCCAGCCTTTGTTAAGCAACATGCTACAATTTTGAGTGAATAACACGTATTTAGTAAATAAAGGACATACTCAATGACAATATAGTATATACACTCCTGGAAATTGAAATAAGAACACCGTGAATTCATTGTCCCAGGAAGGGGAAACTTTATTGACACATTCCTGGGGTCAGATACATCACATGATCACACTGACAGAACCACAGGCACATAGACATAGGCAACAGAGCACGCACGCACAATGTCGGCACTAGTACAGTGTATATCCACCTTTCGCAGCAATGCAGGCTGCTATTCTCCCATGGAGACGATCGTAGAGATGCTGGACGTAGTCCTGTGGAACGGCTTGCCATGCCATTTCCACCTGGCGCCTCAGTTGGACCAGCGTTCGTGACAGAACCACAGGCACATAGACACAGGCAACAGAGCACGCACAATGTCGGCACTAGTACAGTGTATATCCACCTTTCGCAGCAATGCAGGCTGCTATTCTCCCATGGAGACGATCGTAGAGATGCTGGATGTAGTCCTGTGGAACGGCTTGCCATGCCATTTCCATCTGGCGCCTCAGTTGGACCAGCGTTCGTGCTGGACGTGCAGACCGCGTGAGACGACGCTTCATCCAGTCCCAAACATGCTCAATGGGGGACAGATCCGGAGATCTTGCTGGCCAGGGTAGTTGACTTACACCTTCTAGAGCACGTTGGGTGGCACGGGATACATGCGGACGTGCATTGTCCTGTTGGAACAGCAAGTTCCCTTGCCAGTCTAGGAATGGTAGAACGATGGGTTCGATGACGGTTTGGATGTACCGTGCACTATTCAGTGTCCCCTCGACGATCACCAGAGGTGTACGGCCAGTGTAGGAGATCGCTCCACACACCATGATGCCGGGTGTTGGCCCTGTGTGCCTCGGTCGTATGCAGTCCTGATTGTGGCGCTCACCTGCACGGCGCCAAACACGCATACGACCATCATTGGCACCAAGGCAGAAGCGACTCTCATCGCTGAAGACGACACGCCTCCATTCGTCCCTCCATTCACACCTGTCGCGACACCACTGGAGGCGGGCTGCACGATGTTGGGGCGTGAGCGGAAGACGGCCTAACGGTGTGCGGGACCGTAGCCAGTTTCATGGAGACGGTTGCGAATGGTCCTCGCCGATACCCCAGGAGCAACAGTGTCCTTAATTTGCTGGGAAGTGGCGGTGCTGTCCCCTACGGCACTGCGTAGGATCCTACGGTCTTGTCGTGCATCCGTGCGTCGCTGCGGTCCGGTCCCAGGTCGACGGGCACGTGCACCTTCCGCCGACCACTGGCGACAACATCGATGTACTGTGGAGACCTCACGCCCCAAGTGTTGAGAAATTCGGCGGTACGTCCACCCGGCCTCCCGCATGCCCACTATACGCCCTCGCTCAAAGTCCGTCAACTGCACATACGGTTCACGTCCACGCTGTCGCGGCATGCTACCAGTGTTAAAGACTGCGATGGAACTCCGTATGCCACTGCAAACTGGCTGACACTGACGGCGGCGGTGCACAAATGCTGCGCAGCTAGCGCCATTCGACGGCCAACACCGCGGTTCGTGGTGTGTCCGGTGTGCCGTGCGTGTGATCATTGCTTGTACAGCCCTCTCGCAGTGTCCGGAGCAAGTATGGTGGGTCTGACACACCGGTGTCAATGTGTTCTTTTTTCCATTTCCAGGAGTGTAACTCCAGCTCTGCAGCTTAGTGGCCACTGCAGCTGACTGCCATGCTGACGACCCTGCAGTCTGGAGCTGCGCGACTGCTACAGTCGCAGGTTCGAATCCTGCCTCCTTCCCGGTACTGCTAAGATTTTTCTTAGGTGGAAGGTCTGGAACATCCACTGGATGCATCCAGCCTCGTGATGCCATTTAAGCTACTTGCGCGAGTAGTACCGACTCCAGGTCACGAAAACTGACAACTGCCGGGAGAACGTTGGAGCGTTGTGCTGACGTCACGCTCCTTCGTACCACGTCCAGTGATGCCATTGGCAGAGGATGACACGGCGCTCGACCGGTACCGATTGAGCGATTGAGCCAGGGCCTATGGATGTGTGTGTGTGTGTGTGTGTGTATCGGGTATCGGACATCATCCACTGTAAGCTGTTCTTTATTCCTGTGGGAAGCTGTTGTCCACGATGCAGTAAGCACTGTATTGCATCGGTTGTCGTGAAGTATCGCAGAATCTTCTACCGCACCACAGTCACATAGGCGTGTGAGCCGACAGAGCTGCAGTCGGGGCCCTACGTAACTAGAGGAGGCAGAACATTTAGGAGAGGAATTTTCTGTGGTATATACCGAGGGAGTACCTCGTTATTGCCGTAATTCTTGGTAGTGTAGCATCAGAATGTCTCGATGTTGGTACAATAGGCACCATCTATTGTTTCACTAGGTTTCATCTTTTGCCCTGGAGAAGGTCTATGTGAGGAACATGTTCACACGTCTTTGTTCCACGGTGGGTGCCACTTTTAAAAAGAGCGTCTACAACGTCATTACCCCTGATTCAATGTGCCCTTTTACCCGTAGCATGGTGTTCTCGTTAAGGCGTTGAAGTTGTGCAGTCCAGTCTATAACAAGGCACACCAAGTAATTGTTAGTGTGACTGGCAACACGATTACGCATGAGCAGCAATGTTAACCACAAGCTGCCAGGGTAATGATTGTATCTTTATATGAGCCGCAGCATATTTACGTCCGTCTAGTATTGTAGTGAGTTCCTCTGTAACCACAAAGGCTTCCGAAGAGAGCTGAAATTGGACATCATGGCGGTTCTGTCCGTCACAGTATGCGCAGCCGACGGTATCTATACTATGTGATCCATCTGTATAGAGGCGGCGTGCATGTTCACATACACATAGAAAGTTCTTCAGCAGTTGTATGCTCAGATTAGATTCCATGGAAAGCAACCTCCTTCCTCCGCGAAATGCACTTCTTTGAAATTTTCCAGTAAATATGAGACAAACGACTATCTTCCTCTCGACTACATTTGTGTAGTGATCCCCTTTACATTGCTTAGAGAGTCATAGGCACGTCATGGTTGTTATTCGTTCCAGTGACTGATCACCAGTGGCATCCTCAAATGATACCGGATCCTTACGTCCATTGAAGCACTTAACGCTGCCTTTCTTAATGTTCAGGGTCATCTGCCAAACTTTATACCAGGCGCTGACGATCTAGAAATCGCCCTGCATTAAATAACAAGTTCCAAACTAAGTCACTGTGTCGTATATGACGTTTCGTAGAACTGCAGATGTTTTCTGCGTACAGCAGCGGTCCTGCTACCAATACGATGAGGCACGCTTTTGGTAATGCGTCCCCATTAAAAACGACGCGTTGACTTACGCAGTTCATTACCTATTTCAGTCGCAGTGGCGAATTAATATAGACGACTGCCATTTTCAGTCGTGTCCAGCGTTCTATACGTCGTTTCAGCTTTGCTGAGATAAAACGCCTCAACTTCGTCTGCTTGTACGTATGTGTGTGTTTGTGTGTGTGTGTGTTTGTGTGTGTGTGTGTGTGTGGTTTTGGGATCTTATGGGCGCCCAACGGCGTGGTTATCAGCGCCCTAACAATGATTAAAATAAACGAATGTGGATAAGAACGAAAACTGTCGTATGTGCATGCACACGAAATGACCACACAATTACTCTATCACACATGCACTCTCACATGCACCAAAACCAATGAGGAGGCAAGATAGTTAATCAAGAAATTTAAACAGGGGGAAAACAAAATACAGGAGAGCTGAAAGAACAGCACAGGGCAATGTGAATGGCGGAGCACTTGCAAAAAACTTGGGTGAGGCAGCCACCCTGTTGACACAATAAAAACATCTCCCCAAAATCTTGTTAAAAACGTGGGACAATTACACAACGCGAACGACATTCGTTTGATCATTGCATAAAATAGACTGCAGATCCGCCGGCATATCCGCTGGTCAGCAAATAAAATGCAGTCCAATAAAATGTGGTGCACCGTGATCCGCACGCCACAAGCACCACACATCGGAGTAAAAATCCACGCGTTGTATGGCTGTGGCCGATGAGAAGGAGAGCGAGGAGGGCCTCGTCCCGTCGACGTGGCTGGAAGGAAGTGCGCCACGGCCGAGTTTTGGGCTTGACGAAAAGGAGCTTGTCTCAGCATTAAACATGAAATTTCAGTGTTGGCTCAGACATATACGCTGACGAAGTTAACGCTGCCAACGCAGACCCCAGAATCATCCACACTGAGGATGGCCTATATTTTATCCCAGCTGTGACTCCAATAAATAATAAGCTTTAACTTTCGAATAGTTGCTGCTTCTCGCCACAGACATTTCTTCGCCCGTGAATTATTTTTGCTTGTAAGTCTTTTGCTATTATCACATATGTTCAGTGATTTCTTAAATATGTGAAATACTTTAAGCAAATATCTGTTGATGGCATAGAGACCAAAGGAATTTCTGCTTAAATAATTATATTAAAAAATTCAGATAGACGTTCCAGGAATTTGACGGAAAACTCAAACAATTCAACCAGAAAACTGAAGTTGGCGCGATAGATGTATGTGCACTCTTTGCATTTACATAACTGTAAGCTTATTGTCTGTAATATATCGTGCACAGCTTACGATAGCTGCATGCTAAAATTAAAAGAAAAAGCCAAGTGATCAAATAAATCTTTTTACAGCTAGCAACCTTAGTGGAATAATACGTTCTTAATACTTTAAATTACTGCCACCTGAAATACATAATAGCATTGAGGATGTGAGGACAACACACGACGATTTTGGTTTATGTAAACTGCTCAAGAATTTTTTTGACTTCAGTTCAGCCCCCTATATCTGCAAATGCAAACATAGTAGATGCAGATATGCTTTCACACAGCGTGCATATTGATTTCTACAATTTTGTTTTGTTTTCACGCTCTGTTAACTAATCTGCGTAGATATGCATCAATTAATCAGGTATGTAGGTTACAGGATTTAAAAGCAGGAATGGGTAGTTTGAAGTTGGTGTGACGACGCAGTCGTTTCAACTAGGTCCAAGCATGAGCAGTCGGGTTCATGTCAGCTGATACCACAGGCCATTCCGTTCAGTTGATTCCTGAATCCTGAAGGCAGGTTTCGACACGATGCGCTCGTGCATTATCGTCTTGAAAGACGAACCCATCGCCGTGATATTGACTACAAGGTTGGACACTAGGTTGGAGGCTCCTGTCCCCTTACTGCAGTACCCTCCAATTACCCTCATTAACGATCAGAAGCTTCCGACACCCGTACCCGATACTGGCCTCAAAACACCATTGACCCACCTCTGTGCTGAATCTGTGGAACCTGGCTGTCTCCGCGCTCTTCTACGACAGTCACAGGGCACCAGACGAGTACTACAGCAGTCCGTGAAGGGCACCCAATTCCACTGATCCAGATTTCAGCCCAGATGTTCACTTACGCACATTATTCGCACGCGACGGGACTGGGGTACTCGTACTGCTGTTCGTAATGGACGCCTAGAGGCCAAATGTACCGTATCGAGGTGTGTGCAAAGTGCCCCAGTAGATAAAGCCCTCAGAATTGCTTGCAAACAGAGCGTTTTCTGTTGCATTCTTGGTGGATAACGCGAGCGATCACTCTGACGCAGATATTGGATGCCTTGTGGCTCACGACAGCGAGTGGATGTTCGACGACGTCACTGTTGTGCATGCCCATTTGGCTGGTGACTTCCTGTACCGCCAACCCTTGTTACCGTAAAGTGACAAAGTGGGCACGGTGTAAACTAAAAATAAGCCTCTGAGGCCTGAGGACAGACTGACCGGTGTACAGAAACCGCACTGCCCCGTTGACTGCGCGCTCCACTCAGCCATACCAAGGATAATAGTTTCCTTTCACCTCTGTCACAGATATGTCTTTACGTAGCAACTTCCTGTGGCCAAAAGAGTATTGAGACAATAGGCAACTCACTTCTGCCAGTATCTTTACCCTCCTTTTAAAAGTTCACGGAAGCTCGCCCATACAAGTAGCACTTACGGAAGAAGAGATATCGCCACAGACTCGGAGCGGATAAGTTTCAAAATGAATCTGGTATTGTACAGTGGAGCATACTCTGTTTAGAAATTTGCTGATAGATTAAAACTGTGTGCCGGACCGTAGCTGGAAACCAGTACCTTGCCTTTCTTCCTGGTGCGCTGGTTCCAAAGGATTTTGTAGTAGCAGCTAAATTAAAACGGAATTTCAATTTCAGTCGCTGACGCTTTTTTTTTTGCCATTACGATTGCTACACCAAGAAGAAATGCAGATGATAAACGGGTATTCGTTGGACAAATATATTATACTAAAACTGGCTTGTGATTACATTTTCACGCAATTTGGGTGCATAGATCCTGAGAAATAAGTACCCAGAACAACCACCTCTGGCCGTAATAACGGCCTTGATACGCCTAGACATTGAGTCAAACAGAACTTGGATGGCGTGTACAGGTACAGCTGCCCATGCAGCTTCAACACGATATCACAGTTCATCAAGAATAGTGACTGCCGTGTTGTGACGAGCCATTTGCTCGGCCACCATTGACCAGACGTTTTCAGTTGGTGAGAGAATTGGAGAATGTGCTGGCCAGGGCAGCAGTCGAACATTTTCTGTGTCCAGAAAGGCCCGTACAGGCCCTGCAACATGCGGTCGTGCATTATCCTGCTGAAATGTACGGCTTCGCAGGGATCGAATGAAGGGTAGAACCACGGGTCGTAACATATCTGGAATGTAACGTCCAGTGTTCAAAGTGACATCAATGCGAACGAGAGGTGACCGAGACGTGTCATACAATACCATCACGCCGGGTGATACGCCAGTATGGCGATCACGAATGCACGCTTCCAATGTGCGTTCACCGCGATGTCGCCAAACATGGTTGGGACCATCGTGATGCTGTAAACAGAACCTGGATTCATCCGAAAAAATGACGTTTTGCCATCCGTGCATCCAGGTTCGTCGTTGAGTACACCATCGCAGGCGCTCCTGTCTGTGATGCAGCGTCAAGGGTAAACGGAGCCGAGCTGATAGTCCATGCTGCTGCAAACGTCGTCGAAATGTTCGTGCAGATGGTAGTTGTCTTGCGAACGTCCCCATCTCTTGACTCAGGGATCGAGATGTGGCTGCACGATCCGTTACAGCCATGCGGATAAGATGCCTGTCATCTTGGCTGCCAGTGATACGAGGCTGTTGGGATCCAGCACGGCGTTCCGTATTACCCTCCTGAACCCACCGATTCCATATGCTACTAACAGTCATTGGATCTCGACCAACGCCAGCAGCAATGTCGCGATACGATAAACCAAAGCCGGCCTGGTTTGGCAGAGCGGTTCTAGGCGCTAAAATCTGGAACCGCGCGACCGCTACGCTCGCAGGTTCGAATCCTGCCTCGGCCATGGACGTGTGTGATCTCCTTAGGTTAGTTAGGTTTAAGTAGTTCTAAGTTCTAGGGGACTGATGGCCTTAGCAGTTAAGTCCCATAGAGCCCAAGGCCATTTGAACCATGTTTTTGATAAACCGCAATCGCGATAGGCTAAAATCAGACCTTTATCAAAGTCTGAAACATGATGGTACGCATTTCTCCTCCTTACACGAGGCATCACAACAACGTTTCACCAGGCATCGCCAGTCAACTGCTGTTTGTGTATGAGAAATCGGTTGGAAACTTTCCTCGTGTAAGCACGTTGTAGGTGTCGCCAGCGGCGCCAACCTTGTGTGAATGCTCTGAAAAGCTTATAATTTGCATATCACAGCATTTTCTTCCTGTCGGTTAAATTTCGCGTCTGTAGCAGGTCATCTTCGTGGTGTAGCAATTTTAATGGCCAGTAGTGTAAATTATACAGAAATAAACGACGACTACTTTTCTCCGTATCTGTCTGGTTTGATTGAACTTATAGACTTGTTTCACCGGCACGTATTGGCGGCGCTATATAATATTGCACATTGAAATTACGCTACTAAGGCAAGCAGCATCTGGAAATAATGCTCTTTTTCTTGGTATTCGTTCCGTCCAGATACTAATAATATTGGTCGTGAGCCGTGTCTTGATAGCTCAGTCAGTAAGGACACAGTACAAAAGACACGCTTCCGTGTTGGGAGTCGCGGTCCGGCCCACGGCTTAGTTCGCCAGGAAGTTCGTGCAGAGAGCAGCTTGGCACGTGCAGCCAGTAACCGCGACGCCGCGACTACCGCTGTGTGCCGGAGCGCCGCTGAGTTTCGGCGACGCAGGCGTCGGCAACGTCAGCAGCCGAAGGCCGCGGCTCGGTGCCCGGCCGGGCCGCTCCGTGAAATGCCAGCCAGCCTCGCGCTGTCGAAACTCTTAAAGGCCAGCAGGCTGGCTGGCCTCCCTCACTGCCGTTCCCGTTACCCCGCTGCAAACGCCGCCGCATCTGCCTCTCCGCTCACACGTCTCCTTGAAGCCGGCGGCTGTACCCGATCAATTGCGGCGGTCGCAAACTGGATTTAAATCACCACAGCTTACAGCCATTAACTAACAGAAAAGGCGCCGGCTGGTATTTTCTGTGATCGATAATTTCCAAGAATGATTGCCTATCGAAGTCGCGGGGTCCAAACGATGCATATCGAACACGCGATTGTAAATCGATTATGCGACTCTGGTGGCGGGCGTTTGAGAGTGTTTACGGTGGTCGCTACAGCAACGACAAAAGAAGAGCGTTACAAAAACACTTGTAATTACAAAGGAGACGATTTACCTTACTTGTCGTCGGTGTTGTCGTCATGTGAAAGTCCATGTTATGTGTACGCTACGGGAACAATTCCCTTTCTGCAATAGCCAATATCATGAAAATATATGTAGAGTGTCACTTGCAATAACTTTTTCCTGCAAACACAACTTGTGGAAATAGAGGTACTGAAACAAGTATAGTTCATCTCTTTGTCCTGGGCGCCCTTCTCTTTTAATGGAAGACTTCACATATTTCCATAGCCGCTCGATGTTCTACGTGTGCACACTGGGGTTATCCGAAGACACCAACTCTACAGAGTGGTTGATGAACTCGTAGTCGAATCCTTCTGCTTTGAGTGTCTTGCAGGACTGAAACCCGTCTGCATGACTTTAATACCAGGCAGTATGAAGTGTTTTATCAGACGTACTAAAGTGACATTGTCTGTAGACAATACTGTGACAACCGAACACTTCCGAGACTCTCGTTCTATTCCACCGAATACCCAAATATGATAGATTTCACTCTTTGAAGGTCGTCATCTCTGCTTCTTCCTTCTTGCTATGTGATATTCGTCCACTTCAACAACTTTACTCGGTCCACCGATAGGTACACTGTCGTTCGTCACTACCACGTAACACACCTCTCTGCAAAACCCGAAATATTCGCACACGGCAGTAGCAGATAAATCAGTTTCCGATAGTGTTACTTACAAGGTGCAGTGTCGAATCCAGCAAGATACAAGAATTTCGCTGATCTGGATGGATAATTTGGAGAAGTCGAACCATGTATTCTTCCTGACACTCGTTCGTTTCCCGCAATGAAATTGTAACGGTATTTGAGCATCGAAACTCTTCTTACAGAGTTTTACACACTTCGCACAACCGTTGTCTACGCGGTTCTGCCTTTCCTCGTCCGGTAGTCCTCCATATTTGCGACAAAAAGTGAGACATTTTTCTACGCTGGATAAGCATCGAATTAGATTTTTCAATGTGAGAGAATCTGCCGAAGAAACGTCAAGAACACTAGTCATCCCACTCACTACCGACATAAATCGTTTGGGTTTCCCTAGCGACTCAGAAATAATTCGTGGAGGTATGTAACTTGGAGAAACTAAGGGAACGACGGAAAACAGATAAAAATAACGATCACGAATAACTAATCATAACGCCCGCCACCAGTCGCATGATCGATTTAAAAGCGCACGTTCGATATGCATCGTTTGGACCCCGCGTCTTCGATAGGCAATCGTTCTTGGAAATTACCCTGTGATCTATCCAAGGCATTTGACTGTGTGAATCACAGTATCCTCCTCGATAAAGCTAAGGTTAAAAGGAATTTATGATATCGCCCACCAACAGATAGTGTCGTATAGAACAAAAAGGATGCAATAAGTTGTACTTTGTAATTCAACCACTGCAAGCAGGACAGAATCTTCTGATTGGGGAGTACTAATTTATGGGATTCCACACGGACCAATCTTAGGTCCACTATCGTTTCTCATATACGTAAATGATTTTCCATCTAACAAACAATAAGCAGAATTAGTTATTTCTTCGGATGAACTACCACTGTAATCAATCCAAATATACAGGCAACAGAAGAAATGTAAAATAATGTTCTTAAAAGTATTATTATGTGCTTCTCTGCAAACTATTTCAGTCTCAAGTTCAAAAAGGCACAACATATTCAATTCTGCACATCTAGAGGTACTTCACCAATACATAAAGTAACACATGGTGACGAAGTAACAACTCGGGTCAATACTTCAAAATTTGTAAATGCTTCTGTTGATGAGAATTTACATTACAAAAAAAAAGCTGATTTTCGGTTTCCTAAAACAACTTAGTCCATCCACGTATGCATTTCGAATAATTTCAAGTCCTGGAGAAAGACTGATCAGTAATTGAACATATTTTTCCTTTTTTCATTCAGTCGTGTTGCATGGAATAATATTCTGTGGTAACTCATCTTTAAGACAGAAAGTTTTCATTGCCAAAGACATGCTGTAAGAATAGTATGCGGTGCTCACCTACGCTCATCTGTTTCGTGAATCTGGCATTCTGACTACTGCGTCACAGTGTATTTATTCCCTCATGAACTTTGTTGTAAATAACCCATTACAGTCCAAAATGAACAATGATGTACGTAATTACAATACCAGAAGAAAAAAAGGACATTCATTATTTCACATCAAGAATTTCCTCTGCACAAAAACGGGTCACAAACCCGCCACTAATTTTTTTGATCATTTTGCCAATGACATAAAATTTAGACAAACAGCACAGTTAATTCTTAAACAAACTTTGTGCTTGTCAACTCTTCTATTTCATAAAATTACAAAAAAAAAAATCATTGTAAATGATCAGTATGTAGCCATACTTATGTGTAATGAGTAATGTGAATGAAAAATGACTCGTTGCACAGCTTTACGATTAATTGTACGAATGACCCATATATTATAACTATTATATTACAACTGTATAACTAACTCGTAGCTAAGCATTCGGACTATGTTCTTCTTCGAAGCTAGCATTCTAACGGAAACACATACTTCGGGCGTGTCAAGGAAGGCACTGCGTAAAACGTAGGGGAAAACATGGATGGAGAAAGAACCAAAGAAAAAGTGTAGCTTGAATACGAGGTAACATGAAAAGACTGGCGACGAGAGGTAACAGGATGAGTGTAATATAAACAGTGGAAGTCGTGTGACTAAAGGCGAGAAGTAAAACTTATGGAAATAAGCATCAGACAAAAGGAGAGAGGAAAAAAATATAGGATGAACACGAGACAGAATCAAAGGGATGACGACAAAGGATATTTTTTTCATAAAGCGGCTGACAGCTAGTTCCTTGTACCCGAATGGTACACTCTGAAGGAGAACAAAATTTCAATTCCAGATTTGAAGTACTAGTAAACTACTCAAATACGGTTTCTACCGAATGGTATCCAAAACTTCCAAGGTTTTAATTTAGCAGCTATTACAATACCGTTTGGAACTAGCGTACTAGGAAGAGAGGCAACGCACTGGTTCCCAGCTCCGGTCGAGCACACGCTTTTCACCTGTCAGCAAATTTCAAAACAACCTACACCCCGCTGTAGAGTGCAAGATTCAGTCTGGAAGCAATCGTGTGCCAGTCTATGGATAAGCCATTTCTCCGCTACTACTCGTCTTCCGTATGTGCTGGTTATACGGGCCAGCATCTGTGAAGTTTTAAAAGGAGGGTAAAGGTACTGGCAGAAGTGAATCTATGACGATAAGCCGTGAGTGAAGTCTATATAGTTCATTCGATGAAAGCACTGTCTACATTCCGGGTCAAGTCGCTGTCCCGTGCAGAGTTTTAATCTACACTCCTGGAAATTGCAATAAGAACACCGTGCAGTCATTGTCCCAGGAAGGGGAAACTTTATTGACACATTCCTGGGGTCAGATACATCACATGATCACACTGACAGAACCACAGGCACATAGACACAGGCAACAAAGCATGCACAATGTCGGCACTAGTACAATCAATATCCACCTTTCTCCCATGGAGACGATCGTAGAGATGCTGGATGTAGTCCTGTGGAACGGCTTGCCATGCCATTTCCACCTGGCGCCTCAGTTGGACCAGCGTTCGTGCTGGACGTGCAGATCGCGTGAGACGACGCTTCATCCAGTCCCAAACATGCTCAATGGTGGGGGACAGATCCGGAGATCTTGCTGGCCAGGGTAGTTGACTTACACCTTCTAGAGCACGTTGGGTGGCACGGGATACATGCGGACGTGCATTGTCCTGTTGGAACAGCAAGTTCCCTTGCCGGTCTAGGAATGGTAGAACGATGAGTTCGATGACGGTTTGGATGTACCGTGCACTATTCAGTGTCCCCTCGACGATCACCAGAGGTGTACGGCCAGTGTAGGAGATCGCTCCCCACACCATGATGCCGGGTGTTGGCCCTGTGTGCCTCGGTCGTATGCAGTCCTGATTGTGGCGCCCACCTGCACGGCGCCAAACACGCATACGACCATCATTGGCACCAAGGCAGAAGCTACTCTCATCGCTGAAGACGACACGTCTCCATTTGTCCCTCCATTCACGCCTCTCGCGACACCACTGGAGGCGGGCTGCACGATGTTGGGGCGTGAGCGGAAGACGGCCTAACGGTGTGCGGGACCGTAGCCCAGCTTCATGGAGACAGTTGCGAATGGTCCTCGCCGATACCCCAGGAGCAACAGTGTCCCTAATTTGCTGGGAAGTGGCGGTGCGGTCCCCTACGGCACTACGTAGGATCCTACGCTCTTGGCGTGCATCCGTGCGTCGCTGCGGTCCGGTCCCAGGTCGACGGGCACGTGCACCTTCCGCCGACCACTGGCGACAACATCGATGTACTGTGGAGACCTCACGCCCCACGTGTTGAGCAATTCGGCGGTACGTCCACCCGGCCTCCCTCATGCCCACTATATGCCCTCACTCAAAGTCCGTCAACTGCACATACGGTTCACGTCCACGCTGTCGCGGCATGCTACCAGTGTTGAAGACTGCGATGGAGCTCCGTATGCCACGGCAAACTGGCTGACACTGACGGCGGCGGTGCACAAATGCTGCGCAGGTAGCGCCATTCGACGGCCAACACCGCGGTTCCTGGTGTGTCCGGTGTGCCGTGCGTGTGATCATTGCTTGTACAGCCCTCTCCCAGTGTCCGGAGCAAGTATGGTGGGTCTGACACACCGGTGTCAATGTGTTCTTTTTTCCATTTCCAGGAGTGTACTTGCAAGTTACAAGAACTTTATTCCCCACCGTGCAGTAAAGGTTTGATTATGTTAAGTATCTCTGCTTCCAAACACATGAATACGTAGTTGAGCACGTTACTGTGACCATCTTATCCACGTGCACTGACTGCATCGCTCATGAATTGCGTCGCGCGGGCTATGCATGAGTGGAGATATGCGGCATGCGTCAGCAATACTTTAGAAACATTGTTTTAGATGCCTTATACCAAAACAAGAAAACCCCAAAAAACACGTGTCCCAAGATCCTTTTGTTTTTGTGTTATTTCTAAAAAAAAATATATACGCATTTCTCACCCCATTAAGAATGTTCAGTATGTCCTCCTCTTGCTTCTACAGACGCATGCACTCGCCAGAAAATACCGAGAACATTGCCGCAGTGCTAAAACACTGGACTCGTATTAGGGGGACGGATATTCGAGTCCGGTCGACAAAAAAATGGTTCAAATGGCTCTGAGCACTATGGGACTTAACATCTGAAATCATTAGTCCCCTAGAACTTAGAACTACTTAAACCTAACTAACCTAAGGACATCACACACATGCATGCCCGAGGCAGGATTCGAACCTGCGACCGTAGCAGTCGCGCGGTTCCGGACTGAGCTCCTAGAACCGCGAGGCCACCGCGGCCGGCTAGTCCGGTCGACCACTGACAATATAGGTTTCCAGTGATTTCACTATGTCGTATAAGGTGAATTTTGGAACGATGTCACTGAAAATTCACAGCCGATTTCCTCTCCCGTCCTTCACCAACCCGGGCTTCTGTTCCGTTTGCAGTGATCTTCTCGTCGATGGGTCGGCATACCCCAATTTTTCTTTTTTTCTTTCTTTTCGTCCGTTCATTGACTATAGCATCTTTTCAGATATCTGCAGACTATGTCGAATGATTGCGACTAGTGAATACCACTGAGGTGTCTCTGCGTATAGGAAGCGTCTAACTGAGAAAAAATTGCAAAATTGTTTGTGTCGCTTTTTTCTCCATCAAACACCTACGATAGGACTAAACACTTGTATTGCTCACAGCAACACATGTTTTGTTACAGTGGTGATCACTATATTTACCTGGTACAGTGACACGACATGGCGATAACCATCTTGCAAGACTTTTGCGCTTTAATTGGTACAATTATAAAATAAGATGATTTTGGATCATTAAATTGCAAAAGTATAAAATCGACGCGACGCGTCATTATGTGCATACATGTATACTACGGCCATCTGTGAATGTGCATATAGCTATCCCGCGATTTTCGCTCCTCAGTATAGTATCCTGATAAATACGAACTTTCTTTCTTATTTTAGCTTCGTAATCCAGGTCTCTTCTCACGTGCATTTCACCAACATGGTTTGGAAGTCTTAAGTAGTATTCATTACTTAGTGTCCTATTCTTTGCATGACACTCAAGGAGAAGAGTATTTTGCATCTCTCAAGACACTGAATTATATGGTTCAAATGGCTTTGAGCACTATGGGACTTAACATCTGAGGTCATAAGGCCCCTAGAACTTAGAACTACTTAAACCTAACTAACCTAAGGACATCACACACATCCATGCCCGAGGCAGGATTCGAACCTGCGACCGTAGCGATCGCACGGTTCCAGACCGAAACGCCTAGAACCGCTGGGCCACATCGGCCGGCACTGAATAATAATCTTTCGGACAAAAGATCAACTTTGCCATTTTCTGTGCAATGTCACAGTTTCCATCCATTCTCTGAGTACTGTTTGGTTTCTGGCATGAGCTGGTGCATCCATGTCTCATCCAAGTAACAAATTAGCGTAAATAATCAGCTGAACAGTTTTTAAATACGCCATGATTGTTGCTGATAAGTTCGTTTTTACACTGAATTCTGTTCAAAATTCTACCAATATGACAGCCATCTTGCACAAAGCTATATCTAAAGTGTGCCACACTGTTTCTTGATTAATCTCTCCTATCACACGGTGCGTTTTCTCGATATTTTCGTCTGCGGCTGCGGTTTTGGGACATCTTTCACGTAGATCGGCTTCAACAGAAATATAGCCACTTTTGAACTCAGCAATCCACCACTTAATTGTTGAAATATTCATCAACATAAAATTTTCGTCGGCAATACAATGTACCACATAAATACGTCTGTTGCACCACGCATTTACACCGATTTGAACGAAACATCTTTCGCGTCACTACATTAAACAGTCGTATCAACAAAACCTAGTTCTAAGATGTGAGTATTGCACAATATGTACTAATATAATAAAATTTCAACCTCACTTCTGACAAGGTGAGATTTTTTTGGTTCTTTCAATAAATTGTGTGGATAAAATAAATAAAATTTACGGTAAAATGCAATTCAAATATTGTTTAAAATAGTAAGAGTACAGACCTGATTTTGAATCGCAGTATAACTGTAATCATTAAACAAAAAAGTGTCACAGAAGGGCACAAACTTGACTGGAAAAAGAATAAAGGTGTTCAGCAAAACAAAGTTGGAACCAATCAAGACGTAAGTAGGTGGCAGCGAGCAGTGCCACCGAACCTACAGCAAGTAGCTTGCCTGGGGCAGTCAGCCCAGCCAACTGGCCGCCGGTCGCCATCTGCGCGTTCCACTTTCACCGCGAGGATGGAGAAGAAAAAAATCAACCAGTCCAACCTCTCAGGCCACGCGGCATAGAACTTACCGACAAAGAATATGGCGGGGCTCTGGACTGTGTAAAGATAATGCTACTTTCTTCTGCCACAATTCATGGCTTCGCTTGTAGCCTGTTCTGTATACACAAATGATCTTCGTATCTCATTTTTGGTCTTATTTATTTAAGCATTTATTTTACCTGGTAAGATTAGGGCCTTCAGGCCGTCTTACACCTAACCAGGCATACTCAGATTCAACAAATTTCAGATTCTACAGAACATTAAGGACATATAACATGTTATACAGTATTAACGTTAAAGAAAAATTAGAGATTATAAAAGTAGTACAATGATAATTATAACAATCAAAAAATAATTGTAACAATCAAGAATAATAATAATAATAATAATAATAGTAATGACTATGTATATGAAAGTAGATATACACTCCTGGAAATTGAAATAAGAACACCGTGAATTCATTGTCCCAGGAAGGGGAAACTTTATTGATACATTCCTGGGGTCAGATACATCATATGATCACACTGACAGAACCACAGGCACATACACACAGGCAACAGAGCATGCACGATGTCGGCACTAGTGCAGTCAATATCCACCTTTCGCAGCAATGCAGGCTGCTATTCTCCCATGGAGACGATCGTAGAGATGCTGGATGTAGTCCTGTGGAACGGCTTGCCATGCCATTTCCATCTGGCGCCTCAGTTGGACCAGCGTTCGTGCTGGACGTGCAGACCGAGTGAGACGACGCTTCATCCAGTCCCAAACATGCTCAATGGGGGACAGATCCGGAGATCTTCCTGGCCAGGGTAGTTGACTTACACCTTCTAGAGCACGTTGGGTGGCACGGGATACATGCGGACGTGCAGTGTCCTGTTGGAACAGCAAGTTCCCTTGCCGGTCTAGGAATGGTAGAACGATGGGTTCGATGACGGTTTGGATGTACCGTGCACTATTCAGTGTCCCCTCGACGATCACCAGAGGTGTACGGCCAGTGTAGGAGATCGCTCCCCACACCATGATGCCGGGTGTTGGCCCTGTGTGCCTCGGTCGTATGCAGTCCTGATTGTGGCGCTCACCTGCACGGCGCCAAACACGCGTACGACCATCATTGGCACCAAGGCAGAAGCGACTCTCATCGCTGAAGACGACACGTCTCCATTCGTCCCTCCATTCACGCCTCTCGCGACACCACTGGAGGCGGGCTGCACGATGTTGGGGCGTGAGCGGAAGACGGCCTAACGGTGTGCGGGACCGTAGCCAGTTTCATGGAGACGGTTGCGAATGGTCCTCGCCGATACCCCAGGAGCAACAGTGTCCCTAATTTGCTGGGAAGTGGCGGTGCGGTCCCCTACGGCACTGCGTAGGATCCTACGCTCTTGGCGTGCATCCGTGCGTCGCTGCGGTCCGGTCCCAGGTCGACGGGCACGTGCACCTTCCGCCGACCACTGGCGACAACATCCATGTACTGTGGAGACCTCACGCCCCACGTATTGAGAAATTCGGCGGTACGTCCACCCGGCCTCCCGCATGCCCACTATACGCCCTCGCTCAAAGTCCGTCAGCTGCACATACGGTTCACGTCCACGCTGTCGCGGCATGCTACCAGTGTTAAAGACTGCGATGGAGCTCCGTATGCCACTGCAAACTGGCTGACACTGACGGCGGCGGTGCACTAATGCTGCGCAGCTACCGCCATTCGACGGCCAACACCGCGGTTCGTGGTGTGTCCGCTGTGCCGTGCGTGTGATCATTGCTTGTACAGCCCTCTCTCAGTGTCCGGAGCAAGTATGGTGGGTCTGACACACCGGTGTCAATGTGTTCTTTTTTCCATTTCCAGGAGTGTATTTTTCTTTTATGAATGTCAGTTCTATTGCTAGATGGGAATTTTCTCGTTATATTTTTGCAGCTTGTGAGTTATTCTTATCAAGCAGAAACATAAGACGATAGAAAGGGATGAAAGAGATATAGAAGAGATAGGTAGGTTAGAGGAAGAGAAATAGAATGGTAAAATTCGAAGCTATGATGGAGAGGAGAAAGAAAGAGCTGAGAGGGGCACAACAATGGTGGCTATACCGTCCCTAATATGTAAGTCTTGAGTTCCCTCTTGAATGTTCCTATGTCTCTTCTTCCATTTGCTCACAATTTAAGACTAACTTCGGTATACAAGGTGTTATAATAAAAATAACGGGATTTTTTTTTAATTTCGCGGGTTTTATACGTTCAATTTTCATTTTTTATCTTGTTGGTACACGTGTTCCTGATGTATGCCGGCATTTTCAGCTGTCTTGAATATTTAGTTTACTGTTGACAATCGGAAAGGTTATACGTGTTTTCGAGTGCTCGACGAATTTTTACTTTCGAAGAAGATGGGAAAAAGAAATTGCATTCAATTCCGCTTGAAAATGGAATAAAGTACAGCATCACATTCGGAATTTTTACTGTAGCTTTTGATGAATTGGCTGTGTGTAAAACAAGAGTTTACATGTGGTATAAACATTTCAAAGAGGGTCGAGAAGACGTCGAAGACATCGATCGTGCCCAATGCTGTAGCGCATCAATTACTAACGACGATGTGGAAGACGAAAAGAAAATGTTTATGAAAAATAGACGAATAATCATCAGAGAGGTTGCTTATGATGTCGGCGAATCCTTTGGCTCATGAAAAGTAATTTTTTCGGGTGTTTTGGGTACGAAACGTGTAGCAGCAATGTTTGAACCGACGTCACGTAGACGTCGCTCAGTAACTGCTAAAAGAAGTCGACAGCGATCCGGAACTTCTAAAGAACTAAAACAGGTGAGGAAACATGGATATACTGGTGTGCGTCGGAACCAAGGCCACATCGTCTCGATGGAAACTGCCTGAAAAACCAATACCGAAAAAAATCCGACAAGTTCGATCACATGTGAAAGTTATTCTCACTGTTTTCTTCTATTATGATGGGATAGTCCATCATGAGTGCCTGCCTTATGGTCGTGCTGTCAGTAAGGAATACTACAGCAAGTCAAGCGCCGCTTGCGCGAAGCAATCCGAAGAAAACGACCACAACTGCACCTGGGTGACTGGGTGAAAATTGCGTCACGATAATTCTCCCGCTTACACCTCCACGCTTGTTCGTGATTTTTTGGCAAAAAGCAAAACCGTTATGTTGCCTCAGCGATCGCATTCTCCGGACATGGCCCCCTGCAATTTCTTTCTACACCCAAGGCTGAAGAGAACCATGAAAGGACGTCGTTTTGCCACCACTGATGACATAAAAACAGAATCACTGTAAGAGTTGAACACCATAACGAAAAGTGAGTTCCAGAAGTGCTTGCAAGATTGGAAAAAGCGACGGCACAAGTGTGTAATATCTGAGAGGGATTACTTTGAAGGGGGATGAATAAGTAAAGAGTCTTTAAGAAAAGCAAAAATTCCCGTTACTTTTTGATCACGCTTCGTACATTCACTACAATTTGCTGATGAACAGCTAACTTTAGCACCAGATGAAGAAGACATTGAGAATATCACCATGAAATTAAAAGCGGAATGTAAAAGTTGGAGCCTTCAGGGCAACGTGAATAAAACAAAATTGATGGTAATAGGAGGAACAAATAAAAATTTGACACAGGAAGAAGGGATGGGAACGAGTACACATACTGAAGAGTGCAAATATGTAGGATTAAAAATCACGCAAGATGAAAAGAAGGAAATTAATTCAAGAATAAGTGCCGGGAAATTCACTGTTGCTACATCAAAAAGTATTTCGAGGGATCAACAGATTAGAAACGAAACAAAAGAAAAGTATTCAAACCATTAGAGGTATCACGACATATGAAATAGAAGTATGGACAGTTAAATCCTAATTAATGAAAAGATTGAGAGCATCTTAGATGGGTTTCTGGAGACGGTCTGCGCGGATATCCAGTCCGATAAAGGATTATCAGAAAGAAAACGGATGTCACGAGTTCCATTATTGGATGACAAACAACTCATATAGTGTAGACGTACGAAAAAGATGCCGGTGGAGAGATCATCATGACGGATCATGGAACAGGAACCACCAGGAAGAAAGAAAAGAGGGAGACGGTCGGCTACGTGGATACAACGAATTCAGACATTAACTAGAAGAAGAAATATTGGAGAACATTTATAGACAGATGGGCGCAAATGGAGGATGAAAATTAAATTCGATGTATAGTCTTGGGTTACCAGAAAATGTAAACACAGTGTAATAATAAAAACTTCGGTAACCTTGTGTTGTCCAACTTTCGTACATATTCGTACTACTTGTTGTGGCGGGGGGTGCGTACCTGCTTCGATTTTAGTCATTAGGACAACTTATTACTAGTCTGAATGTGTTAAACCAATAAAATATCACAACTATGGAAAAATAAGAATCCGCAAATATTAAAATCGTTCAAAACACTGCTTCACGACTAAATTCGATCTGAATTCGTTAAATAAGTCACAACATTCGGTGCTCTCGCTTGAACTACATGACTGAAGGTGAAAGCTACCCTGCAGAGCACAATGATCTGTATCTCATTGAATCTTATAAGAGTTCATACTCAATACCGCTACCGCCATCATCCTTGAAAGTCTGCAGTGACTCGTAACCCAACTCTCTTCTAAGTATCTTTCACAGCAAGTGTGGAGGCATATAACCCACGTTTATTTTTCAGCGTAAAGGAGGCTTCAGATTATTGCTGTTACGATCCGGAGAGAGAAGCTTGCAGTAGTCATTCGTGTCCAATAAAGCATCACAGGAGAGAAGGGAGCAGCAGAAACCATAGTTGTCAGATGAGACTCAGTGAAGTTGACAGCGGACATTCTCCACACACTTTTCGTGGAAAAAACGACGTTCAGTTTGTTAAGTCGGTGACTGACGTATTGTAAGATATTTTTGGCACTTTTTAATGGCACAATCACAACCTGTTTTAGTTGAAAACACATGAGCACTTGTTCATCAAATGCCGCCCATAGCATCTGAAGATGGCGTTTGAAGGCCAAAACCGGTTATGATTGTAGCATAAAAAAGCCATTGTGTCAAAAATTCAAAACAATTCTCCACACAGTCGACATGGAAAAGAAATCACTTCTTTTATCTCGGTACAGATCCGATCTAACGCGTATAGCGTAGCTATTTTGACATTCTACATCTACATCTACATCTACATCCATACTCCGCAAGCCACCTGACGGTGTGTGGCGGAGGGTACGCTGACTACCTCTATGGGTTCTCCCTTCTATTCCAGCCTCGTATTGTTCGTGGAAAGAAGGATTGCCGGTATGCTTCTGTGTGGGCTCTAATCTCTCTGATTTTTAATCATAGTCTCTTCGCGAGATATACGTAGGAGGGAGCAATATACTGCTTGACTCTTCGGTGAAGGCGTGTTCTCGAAACTTTAACAAAAGCCCATACCGAGCTACTGAGCGTCTCTCCTGCAGAGTCTTCCACTGGAGTTTATCTATCATCTCCGTAAAGCTTTCGCGATTACTAAATGATCCTGTAACGTAGCGTGCTGCTCTCCTTTGAATCTTCTCTATCTCTTCTGTCAACCCTATCTGGTACGGATCCCACACTGCTAAGCAGTATTCAAGCAGTGGGCGAACAAGCGTACTGTAACCTACTTCCTTTGTTTTCGGATTGCATTTCCTTAGGGTTCTTCCAACGAATCTCAGTCTGGCATCTGCTTTACCGATCAACTTTATATGATCATTCCATTTTAAATCACTCCTAATGCGTACTCCCACATAATTTATGGAATTAACTGCTTCCCGTTGCTGACCTGCTATTTTGTAGCTAAATGATAAGGGATCTTTCTTTCTATGTATTCGCAGCACATTACACTTGTCTACATTGAGATTGAATTGCCATTCCCTGCACCATGCGTCAATTCGCTGCAGATCTTCCTGCATTTCAGTACAATTTTCCATTGTTACAACCTCTCGATACACCACAGCATCATCTGCAAAAAGCCTCAGTGAACTTCCGATGTCATCCACAAGGTCATTTATGTATATTGTAAATAGCAACGGTCCTATGAAACTCCCCTGCGGCACACCTGAAATCACTCTTACTTCGGAAGACTTCTCTCCATTGAGAATGACATGCTGCGTTCTGTTATCTAGGAAGTCTTCAATCCAATCACACAATTGGTCTGATAGTCCATATGCTCTTACTTAGTTCATGAAACGACTGTGGAGAACTGTATCGAACGCCTTGCGGAAGTTAAGAAACACGGCATCTACCTGTGAACCCGTGTCTATGGCCCTCTGAGTCTCGTGGACGAATAGCGCGAGCTGGGTTTCACACGACCGTCGTTTTCGAAACCCATGCTGACTCTTACAGAGTAGATTTCTAGTCTCCAGAAAAGTCATTATACTCACATTTGTGAAACTTTGACTTTAAAAATTAATACCTCGCCTCAAATGTTCTACAGACGACGTGTTTCGACAGTTGAAGAACTCAACCAACAAAATTTTCTTTTTATAAGTTATTTAGAAGATTCTTCAGGGGTGTTCATTTGCTGGCTGGCCATTTAGTTGGCTGATTGTATTCAGCACATTATTATACCCATTCATCACTTACTCACTGGCACAAGTTTTAAGCCTCTTTTCTTCCTCGATTAACGTAATAAGATTAGTGACAATTTCACTTATTCTCAAATCCTTATAAAAGTATGGTAGAGGGTAATTTTTGCTATGCCGTATAATAAGTGTTGTTTCCTTCTCTGATCTCGGATAGGCACATGAGAAGACTTAACACTTACACGCCTCCACCTTACTACTTTTAATTGCAGCTTCACGATCTCTAAAAGGATTGTGAATATGGAAATGAAGAATAATCGTCGATTGCCCCATGAAACTCTGTGAAATCTTTAAGTCGGTTTTCTTCGGATATTAGACGTCTTTCTTCGTGGATCTGTCAGCTGAAATTTTTCATCTTTCCGTTCCACTGACCACCGAGTCAAACAAACGCGCACCCAACCATTTTCCTTGGAACACGTTTCGTGTCTTCTGTTTACGTCGGTCAGTTGCGAATCCCACTCCCTTGTGTAGTGTTCCAGAAAAGAACAACAAGTACAAGCTTTCCACAATAAATCTCTTTCTTAGACTCGAGGACTATGAGTTGAGGACTTTCATTAGCTTCATTACTTCCACCGTAGGTCAAGTGAGCCAGCGCACCATTTGTGATCGATGAACACGGAATATTACACTTGAACCTTCATATTTATGTTTTGAACTAATCTGCCGGCATACGGCAACTGGAATGTAAATCTTGACCCACAGTTTGAAGACCACACTAGACATAGATGTCCATGTGGTTCGAGTAATTGATCCACTTCTTTAGTTATGCTGCACCGACTCCCAAAACTCACGATGAGTGATTTAGATAGTGATCATCCCATGGTCTAAAGAACAGTAAATCTAAAGTCTTCGACGTTTTTCATTAATTTAAACAAAATTTAATAGCACCACATTGATTAGTCTTATATAGTGTTGGTCCCCATGGACAGTGACACAGGGAACGTGTTACTCCGGAAATGAAGAACAAATATTGATGCTACGGCTACCCAAATGTAGCATTGATGGTGGCTAAGCAATGAGTCTGCCACGAAAATAAAATCCGAAAATTCGTCGATATTCCTGTCCCTCATTGCTTGATAAAGTTACGTTCTCAAACGAATAGGACTTGGACATGACAGTGGAGTCGCGGTAAGCCCGCGAGTGTGAAGGAAGCGCGCGCTTGGACTACTGGAGCAACAGCGAGAGGCAGCGATTTCTCCAGCAGTCGCCCACGCAGGGCCCCGCAGCAAATGTCAAGAGTTGTAGAACACGCTCCGATCCGCTCTGACGGCACGCAGCTGATTTACTTCTCATAAAAATACTTGTTCGGTGGCGGTAACGTCTCTGTCGCACGTCGACACGGAATTGTACTATGCGCCAGTTTTGCCTCATTTAAAAAGGCACGTTTGCCTCCTGACAAAGTAGTAAGAATTCGGAATAAAAATTTAAAAGGAAAGCCAAGTGTCAGAATAAACCTGGAACGAAGGAAGGAGTGTTTTGTAAGAAACTGCGTGGCATTTGCTAATGATGTTGCTGTAGAAAATAAAAATCTATTAGCCAGCAGAAACATGAGTCAGTCTCTTGGCTCAGTTGCCCGTTAGTGCAGGTTCAAAAATTTGGGCATACAAATATAGTTTTTTTAACTTAAAAAACGGACAGAATTTTTGGCGATGGGGCTGGTATAATATAAAACTTGAAAAGTTGATATATCTAGGAAAGATAATTGAACATAACAGGTAGAAAAAATCTGCCACAGATGAAAGGGCACACAATACGGCAAGATCATATATAATAACTAAGAGTACTTCAATAAAAATTGGACATTGAGTACTACAATAATAATTCCATACAACAAAGCAGTAAAACCGGAATGCCTCTATGCAAGTGAAAGCCTACACTGAATAATGAATTAGAATCAAAAGGAATATTAGAGAGAGGAATTATAGGGCACTTTTTCGTCGAACAGGAAGCACTGAAGCTTGGAAAACATAGAAATAATAACAAATAACATGAAAAAGTAGATTGATATTTTTGGGCATCTACACAGAATGAAAGTCTTTGGTCTAACGTAACAGATATTTACGTACATTTATAAAAACTTTATATCTTATTAGATCTGTGAATTTAATAAAGAGTTTTGGAAAAAAGAAGAAGCAGCGCAAAACAATGCTTTCAGAAAGTAAATGTTAAGCTTAGGACTGCAATGTAGAAGCACTAAGAGAGCAAGCATAAAGTGATGTAAGAAAAGTAAAAAAGAGACATGGCGAACAGATGAAAGAATAGAAACAATAACAAGTTTGTTTTGGTCCCATTTTTCGCAGTTACTGTATATAAATTGCAAGAAAACGCATTTTTGCAAACTACACATCAATTTTTATTTATGCACTCAGACGAGTTTCGCGTTTCTAACAAGGCATCCTCTGCTGTTGCCTTACATAACAGGTCAGAAGGATGGATAGAAAAAAAGTGGTACATTAATATTCGTGAAAAATATACGACAAAGAGGATACATGTGTGTGATTGAACATTGCGTTACTTATTAACTGCCGGCCAGAGGGCCGAGCGGTTCTAGGCGCCACAGTCTGGAACCGCGCGACCGCTACGGTCGCAGGTTCGAATACTGCCTCGGGCATGGATGTGTGTGATGCCTTAGGTTAGTTAGGTTTAAGTAGTTCTAAGTTATAGGGGACTGATGACCTCAAATGTTAAATCCCATAGTGCTCAGAGCCATTTGAACCATTTTTGAACTAATTAACTACATGATAGTACATAAATGTTAAGGTTGCAGTTCTGTTTATGCTCTGTGACTTCGAAAGTTCAGTATAGTGTAAGAACCCATCGCCTTGCAATGAGAGCGAGAGAACGACACGGCATGGTTTTTCAGCACGGTCTGCATGCTTGCAGGGGCTCTTGCTGTGCACGATTTGTGTGGGAGTCCACGGAGCATTAACAGCAGTTGAGGTTTCCACGTGCAACTAAAGCGACGCCACTCTAGTGGAGTCACGAAGTTGTAGGAGAATAAAATCTAAATGAGGTCACTTTTTGCCGTGCCACTGAAAGTTTGAGTGGTATTAACTCTGTGACGCCAATGACCTTCCCCAGCCGTCGATTAATAGCGTTCGATTTGCTTCCGGTTGTTGAATTTCGAAACGCCGTCAATCTGTTAACATTTTCTCCCTCTGACGCTATAAATATCTGAAAAGAATACTTATTGAGAAAAGATTTGAGTGGTCTGTTTTGTAGTTACACGCACGACAGACTATACTTCCAGAAACGCTTGTGTCAATTTCTATTTTATTTCTGTCAGAAGATTATTACTCACAATCGAAATAATTTCTGTGAATGGGATAAACATTTCTCTTGCTGTCTCTGTATCACACTCAGTACGTATAAATGTAAGCGTTTTATGCTGTATGGCCAGCAATGATGACGACAAGATTCGCACTTTTTCCCTAGTAAATCACAGAGTAAAGCGTTGCAATAGGTAATACTAACATATCATCTTCTTTCTGAGCTCAACGTTTCACTTAGTCAATATTACAGACAAATAAATGGAAAGATGCTCTACATAAAATGGAAACCAAACGTCTTCGTCGTGTTTCTGACGTCAGCTGATAGCGTGTGTAGGTAGTTCAGTGATTGGCGTTGAGAAATGAATGAACATTGTAGTACATTGGCTTTCTGCACGATGAAATAACTACTACGAATAAACCGAATGAAGCTGAGCCGTTTTAAACAGACTGACCTCGTATTCGGGATTATAAACGCTCTAATCCCCATCCGGTCAGTCTGATTTAGGGTTTCCGTGATTTCCGTCAGTTACTTCAGGCCCATGACAGGATGATTCCTACCGTAAAGCCTCCTGTCCCATTCTTATCAGTCTAGGCCTGTAAGAATGCACTGATCAGTTTAACTTGTTTATTTACTATAAATTTAGATGCAGATTTATTTACGATATAATTTACATACAGGCAAGTGTTACTCATGACTCGAACGGTGTGTACTTGCAACAGAGATGAGAATCTCGCACCAGTAACTGTCATAAAGTACGTAAATGAAACGTGGAAAGGAAATATCGTGCTTCAGTTAACATTAAGATTTAGTTTGGCGCAGTAGTAGACGAGTTTTACAAGGATATTGGCCAGCTCGTAGCATTACAATTTAAGAAGCAAAACAGATAATAGAAATATACACACATTCTAATTTTTCTGTAGTATCTGCAAAAATTAGGTGCTAACCCAGCTGTAGTGGCTCCTACATCCTGATGCCATTGAACGGCACGTGGCGCCGGATACACGACTTACCAGCGTCAATCCTACACACGCGTCACTCTTATTCCGCATATCTGTAATGCGCGGATAGAACAATGCTCGGTACAGGCCCAGATTTATCGATTCGTGCTTTCATGGTTATGATGCAAAATGTATTTTAGGGGGAGCAACATGTCCCTTATTCATGTTGGAATATCAGCCTCTGAATTTTCTCTTGATGCAGAATATCTTTTCCCCAATATTACTCAGTTCAGTCGATGGAGCGTTACTTGAAAGCTGCCTCGCTGGCGACACAGAACTTCGCTGAACAGGGCTACCTTCGTCTTATTTCCCCATCTCTTCCATTCAGCTTGATAGTTCCAGTCTGACACACAATACTAAAGAATTTGTTGTACTTGAACGGTCGCCTAGACGGCAGTAAAATCTTTCTTACTAATGTTTCTCCTTTACGTACGGTACCGAGGTATTTTATTATTGTGGCCGAGCGGTTCTAGACCCTTCAGTCCGGAACCGCGCGACTGCTACGGTCGCAGGTTCGAATCCTGCCTCGGGCATGGACGTGTGTGATGTCCTTAGCTTAGTTAGATTTAAGTAGTTCTAAGTTCTAGGGGACTAATGGCCTCAGATGTTAAGTCCCATAGCGCTCAGAGCTATTTGAACCAATTGATCCGATTATTATTCTTTCTACAACATACATTAACATGCCGGTGGCTGTGTGAGGTAATTCGACAAAGCGGTGGTATTTTGATATGTCTCCTAGGATTCAGAAGGAGAATTTTTTTCGTACGTGTTAGTACCAATGTAATTCCTGGTATTTGAGAACACAGGGGGACGCTGTTTCATTTGATCAGTTTTCGTTTTATATGTTACTACACTGACAGCTACAATCGCTTAATGGTGAAAAAGCATCTGGACCAGATGAGATACCTACGAGGTTCTACATAGCTTGTGTGAAGTAATTTGCTTCTAGCTGTATTTTATCGTAGGTCGCATGGAGCAACGAAGAGTACCTAGGGAGTGGGGAGACGCGTAGGTCATTCCCGTTTCCAATGCGGTTTTCGGACTGGTAAACGTAATGTAGTAGGCCTATATCGCTGACGTGAATCTGTGGTAGAATAATAATGGAAGGTGTTTTATGATCACGTGTTGCTTATTGAAAACAAAAATCTCCTCAAAAAAATGAATTCTGCAAACAGAAATCTTTTGAAACACAGCGCCCTCTGTTCGTCCATGAGATCTAAAGGGCGTCATGGACACAGGCTCACAGACTGATGCCGTGTCCCGTAACTTCAGGGAGGCATTTGACTCAATTCCGCGCTGTAGTTTAGTGAGTAAAATAGGAGCTTACCGAGTATCGAACTATATTTGTTACTAGATTTAGTACTTCCTTCATCAATACTTCGCTACCAAATCGACAGATGTGAAGCTAATTTTAGTAGTACCCCAAGAAGTGCGACAGGACCATTTTTGTTTACAATACTGTGTACATAACAGATGCATTGCATAACGTCGGAAGCTGTATGGCGATTTTTCGCAGATGGTGCTTTGGTCTGCAAAAAGGTAGCAACGCCAGAAGACTGTAGCGAACTGCAGGAAGACGTGAACAGGATTGACGATTGCTGCAGGGGTTGCCGGTTAACCCTGAACGCAAATAAATGTGACGCATTGTGTATAAATAGAAGAAGCAACGCGCTATTGTACGAATACACTATTGGCGACCAGTTACTGGAAACAATAACACTGTAAAATACCAAGGATTAAACATTTGGAGCGACTTGAAGTGGAATGACGACATAAAAAAATAAAAAAAAGAGATGCCAAGTTCAGATCTACAGGAAAGATCTTAAGTAAAAATCTAATTCATGCATGAAATGAGTGGCTTACGAAACACTCGTCAGATCGATTCTCGTGTATTTCCTACCAGTTTGGGATCCCTAAATCTACATCTACATCTACATTTATACTCCGCAAGCCACCCAATGGTGTGTGGCGGTGGGCACTTTACGTGCCACTGTCGTTACCTCACTTTCCTGTTCCAGTCGCGTATGGATCGCGGGAATAACGACTGCCGGAAGGCCTCGGTGCGCGCTCGAATCTCTCTAATTTTACATTCGTGATCTCCTCGGGAGGTATAAGTAGGGGGAAGCAATATATTCGATACCTCATCCAGAAACGCACCCTCTCCAAACCTGGACAGCAACACACACCACGATGCAGAGCGCCTCTGTTGCAGAGTCTGCCACTTGAGTTTGCGAAACATCTCCGTGACGCTGTCACGCTTACCACATAACCCTGTGACGAAACGCGCCGCTCTTCTTTGGATCTTCTCTAACTCCTCCGTCAACCCGACCTGGTACGGATCCCACACTCATGAGCAATACTCAAGTATAGGTCGAACGAGTGTTTTGTAAGCCACCTCCTTTGTTGATGGACTACATTTTCTAAGGACTCTCCCAATGAAACTCAACCTGGCACCCGCCTTACCAACAATTAATTTTATATGATCATTCCACTTCAAATCGTTCCGTACACATACTCCCAGATATTTTACAGAAGTAACTGCTACCAGTGTTTGTTCCGTTATTATATAATCATACAATTAAGGATCCTTCTTTCTATGTATTCGCAGTACATTACATTTGTCTATGTTAAGGGTCGGTTGCCACTCCTTGCACCAAGTGCCTATCCGCTGCAGATCTTCCCGCATTTCGCTGTAACTTCTCTGTATACTACAGCATCATCCGCGAAAAGCCGCATGGAACTTCCGACAGTATCTACTAGGTCATTTATATATATTGTGAAAAGCAATGGTCCCAAACACTTCCCTGTGGCACGCCAGAGGTTACTTTAACGTCTGTAGACGTCTCTCAGTTGAGAACAACATGCTGTGTTCTGTTTGCTAAAAACTCTTCAATCCAGCCACACAGCTGGTCTGATATTCCGTAGGCTCTTACTTTGTTAATCAGGCGACAGTGTGGAACTATATCGAACGCCTTCCGGAAGTCAAGGAAAATGGCATTACCTGGGAGCCTGTATCTAATATTTTCTGGGTCTCATGAACAAGTAAAGCGAGTTGGCTCTCACACGATCGCTGTTTCCGGAATCCATGTTGACTCCTACAGAGTATATTCTGAGTTTCCAGAAACGACATGATACGCGAGCAAAAAACATGTTCTAAAATTCTACAACAGATCGACGTCGGAGATATAGGTCTCTAGTTTTGCGCATCTGCTCGACGACCCTTCTTGAAGACTGGGACTACCTGTGCTCTTTTCCAATCATTTGGAACCTTCCGTTCCTCTAGACTTGCGGTACACGGCTGTCAGAAGTGGGGCAAGTTCTTTCGCGTACTCTGTGTAGAATAGAATTGGTATCCCGTCAGGTCCAGTGGACTTTCCTCTGTTGAGTGATTTCAGTTGCTTTTCTATTCCTTGGACACTTATTTCGATGTCAGACATTTTTTTAGTTTGTGCGAGGATTTAGAGAAGGAACTGCACTGCGGTCTTCCTCTGTGAAACAGCTTTGGAAAAAGGTGTTTAGTATTTCAGCTTTACGCGTGTCATCCTCTGTTTCAATGCCATCATCATCCCGGATGGTATCCCTAGGGGTATCGATTCATAGAAGAGGCAGAAAACCTCCAAAGAAGAGAGTCACGTGGTCGTTAGTGGGCGTTACAGTGTTATGGAGACTATCAAGAAACTGCAATGGCCAATGCTTCAAGAGAGGCGCTGTGCACCACGGAGAGAGAACCTTCCGAGAAGCAGTATATTACTACCTCCATCATATGGGGTATCGTCTCAGTTGTGCGACTGGATTCGTGATTTCGTGTCAGGAAGGTCGCAGTTCGTAGTAATAGACGGCAAATCATCGAGTAAAACTGAAGTGATATCAGGTGTTCCCCAGGGAAGCGTCCTGGGACCGCTACTGTTCCTGATCTATATAAATGACCTGGGTGACAATCTGAGCAGTTCTCTTAGACTGTTCGCAGATGATGCTGTAATTTACCGTCTAGTAAGGTCATCCGAAGACCAGTATAAGCTGCAAAGCGATTTAGAAAAGATTGCTGTATGGTGTGTCAGGTGGCAGTTGACGCTAAATAACGAAAAGTGTGAGATGATCCACATGAGTTCCAAAAGAAATCCGTTGGAATTCGATTACTCGATAAATAGTACAATTCTCAAGGCTGTCAATTCAACTAAGTACCTGGGTGTTAAAATTACGAACAACTTCAGTTGGAAGGACCACATAGATAATATTGTCGGGAAGGCGAGGCAAAGGTTGCGTTTCATTGGCAGGACACTTAGAAGATGCAACAAGTCCACTAAAGAGACAGCTTACACTACACTCGTTCGTCCTCTGTTAGAATATTGCTGCGCGGTGTGGGATCCTTACCAGGTGGGATTGACGGAGGACATCGAGAGGGTGCAAAGAAGGGCAGCTCGTTTTGTATTATCGCGTTATAGGGGAGAGAGTGTGGCAGATATGATACACGAGTTGGGATGGAAGTCATTACAGCATAGACGTTTTTCGTCGCGGCGAGACCTTTTTACGAAATTTCAGTCACCAACTTTCTCTTCCGAATGCGAAAATATTTTGTTGAGCCCAACCTACATAGGTAGGAATGATCATCAAAATAAAATAAGAGAAATCAGAGCTCGAACAGAAAGGTTTAGGTGTTCGTTTTTCCCGCTCGCTGTTCGAGAGTGGAATAGTAGAGAGATAGTATGATTGTGGTTCGATGAACCCGCTGCCAAGCACTTAAATGTGAATTGCAGAGTAGTCATGTAGATGTAGATGTAGATACATCTCGCGAAGAGAGAAGATCGGAAAGATGAGCTAATAGGGTTACCGACAGAAATTCTTCCCTCGCGTCATTCACCGTTGGAACAGAGTGGGCGGTGGGAGAGTGGGGATGGAGGAGAAGGCGGTGTCGGGAATACAGTCGGCGGGTTGCGGAGTTAGAAGTAGACGCAGGCAGCGTGCAGCAGACGCTCCCACGACAGAGCTGATTACTCGAGCCTCGCCCCTGGACGCCTAGCTTCACCTGAGCGGATCTGCGTGACTCATTGCCCCCGCCATCGCCAGAGTCCTGTCGCGGTCGTCACTCTGCGGTTCTCGGTCTGCGCCGATCACCAGCAGAAACAGCCAAGGCCGCTGAACGGCCTTCTCTGCAGCTGCGTCCTGTTAACAAGTCACCAGTCCAAGACGCTCTTTGGAAACCCCTGGGATACAAAGAGCGTTCCCTTGCAGCTACCTTAAGGACTGAGCTTTACGAGCGCAACTTTCCTGCCACACTGAGATTATTTATTTCTCCCTGTATTGCCTACGAAAAACTGGGTGTCCGTGTGTGACTCCTGCACTTTCCAGAGCAGTCTGACGCCAGCAGGATCACATATAGGTTAAAAAGAGTAGTCCCCCATACACATCCAAAAGAAATGGGTACAGTTCTTCGGTAGGAGATTTCTGTCTCTGAATTTCAGAGGTAGCGTTACCAGATTGCACTGGCTCGTCAGGAATACACATTATTAGGAATACACATCCAGAATGAGATTTTCACTCTGCAGCGGAGTGTGCGCTGATATGAAACTTCCTGGCAGATTAAAACTGTGTGCCCGACCGAGACTCGAACTCGGGACCTTTGCCTTTTGCAGGCAAGTGCTCTACCAACTGAGCTACCGAAGCACGACTCACGCCCGGTACTCACAGCTTTACTTCTGCCAGTATCCGTCTCCTACCTTCCAAACTTTACAGAAGCTCTTCTGCGAACCATGCAGAACTAGCACTCCTGAAAGAAAGGATACTGCGGAGACATGGCTTAGCCACAGCCTGGGGGATGTTTCCAGAATGAGATTTTCACTCTGCAGCGGAGTGTGCGCTGATATGAAACTTCCTGGCAGATTAAAACTGTGTGCCCGACCGAGACTCGAAGGAAGGTAGGAGACGGATACTGGCAGAAGTAAAGCTGTGAGTACCGGGCGTGAGTCGTGCTTCGGTAGCTCAGTTGGTAGAGCACTTGCCCGCGAAAGGGAAAGGTCCTGAGTTCGAGTCTCGGTCGGGCACAGAGTTTTAATGTGCCAGGAAGTTTCGTATAAGCGCACACTCCGCTGCAGAGTGAAAATCTCATTCTGGAAACATCCCCCAGGCTGTGGCTAAGCCATGTCTCCGCAGTATCCTTTCTTTCAGGAGTGCTAGTTCTGCATGGTTCGCAGAAGAGCTTCTGTAAAGTTTGGAAGGTAGGAGACGGATACTGGCAGAAGTAAAGCTGTGAGTACCGGGCGTGAGTCGTGCATCGGTAGCTCAGTTGGTAGAGCACTTGCCCGCGAAAGGCAAAGGTCCCGAGTTCGAGTCTCGGTCGGGCACACAGTTTTAATCTGCCAGGAAGTTTCAGGAATACAGATGTTTTACTCTATTCCTGCCGCTGTGGTTAGGGATTTGGGACTGCTCTGGCTTCAAAAATCGTTATAACATCTCCTCCTTAATTTTCCTGTTTCTCTTTTACCCGCTAATGCTGATTTTGCAATTCGTGTTATCCATCCTCTGTCTTTGGTCACATCAGGTTTTAGAGTACAACATCATTAACAGAAATCTGTTCTGTGAGCATTCCCTGTTCTCTCCATCGTTTGCAGTCTGTCGCTTTTTTCCAGATTCTTGTACTTACATCCATCAAGCAGATTGTCTGTAAGATGAGTCCTCTCCCGTCATTACCCATTCCTCTCATCCACACATCCTTTTAAAACGGATATGCATATTCCGTAAGACTTTCTAAGTACATACCCAGTCCAGTTTCTTTTTGTGCTTTCAGTTACAACCAGTAATTACCTTCCTTCGACCACTCTCCTCAGAACCCGTTCTTTTGTCATTTTGTTTGCAATATCTTTTTTCTCATTCTTTACTATGTCCACATTTCGAAACATCGACGGTTTTTGATCCAAGTTGAGGCACCACCAATGGCACACTCCACACAAAGTTCTTCATCAGCCTTCTCAGGTCAAGATCTCGTGCCAAAACGACTGCTTCACGAGGCCTTGAAAACATCCAAAGTGCTTCTTGAGTAACTAAATCAGTATTTCCTGCTGGTGCAGTTCAGCGCTTCCAAACAATGTCACATCATAATTCAGTTTAGCAGCATTCACACCAACTCTCTTCAGAGAGTGTGCTCCGCAAGGAGAAAAAATGGTATGCTTGTTTCTTTCAAGTATTCTTGACTGAACCCACATGTTGGAGCTATTATCATATCTCCGAGCACAACAATCCCCAAGTGGTACTCCAAGAGTTTCTAATGTTGACAGTATTTCATTAGTTATGGCCTCGCCTTTTATCTTGCTATTATTCATAAATTTAATACATCTCTCACAAACTTCGAAATACATTTTTTCTATATTTTGAAATGCGTAGCACAGAATGAGTGCATTTCTGCTCCTGCTGAGAACTGTCAGAAGTTGCTTCCACAATAATTTCGTAGAAGCCAGATTCTTTCTTCTGCTTGATGTAAAATGGTTTTCAAAAGTTTTGCGCCACGTAGAGAAATAAATTCATTCTGCGAGGACCGTGATAAATAGGGGAGTTGGCCTATCATACTTTTGTTCATTAGTTAGTTTGACTAGATGTTAACGAATTACTTCGTCATATTCCCAAAAAAAATCCTATTGTAAGCCTCACCAATCTGAGTGTTTCCCCTCGTAAACCTAAATATCTGCTACTTAGGAATAAAGTTGTGTCCAGGATTCTTTGCAGTATAGCTTTACATCTTGTTGCTTCACAATTAAATCGTCTGTTGAAGGTTACTGTCGACATCATGCCTTTTTAATGATGTTTAAAGAGTTTTTCATTCTAAGTTGTGTTTTCGAACCTCAGAGCTTTTTTCATCCATCGGTAACGACCTATAAAGTAGGGTGCCTCTTGTCAAGAAACTCCTTCTTTTGCAAGTTTCCTTTGATATGATTTAAAAATGCTGAAAGTTAAACAATGAATACTATTTTTTTACTCGCTTCACACTAACCGTTCACGTGGAAACTATTTACTTGTTATGTTGTTAGCTGTTTTCATGTACAGCAATGTCTCATGGAAACATTTCCCTGAGTGGTCGGTTGGAAAAGACTTTTCTCTGTTCTGAAATGCTGACAAACCAGCATAGGACGATACTATTTCATGTCGCAGTTTTATCACTCATCACTGGAGGCCAAGTGCCATGATCATCCAAAATACAATTGCTGTTGTCATCAGTATTCATACTAAGATCTAGATTAGCACTTTTCTTTTTAAATTTGCGGTAAGGTCCTGTGGGACCAAACTACTTAGGTCATCGGTCCCTAAGCCTACACACTACTTAATATAGCTTAAATGACATTATGGACAACACACACACCCATGCTCGAGGGAGGACTCGAACCTCCGACGAGCATTTTTTTCATTACTTTCTTGACATATAGTAAGACAATCACTATCTTTTTTGTTTCCTCTGCTTCAATTATCTGTTCAGAAGCCAAAGTATCTTGTTCTTGTGTGATTTATATTACATCTTTTTGGTCTAAAAGCGACTACACCACAGAGAACGAAGGTTGGCTATCTGCGTGTTGTCGGTTCTGTCATATATTGAGGCTGTTCTTATAACTGTTCTTTTTCACGACACCTCAAAAATTTTGTAACAGTCTGACTATCTTTAGCTACTTTTTCTAGTTTTGTCTTTTTGCGGCTCCAGATTTGTGTTTATAGGTCGAAAAATGGTTCAAATTTCTTTGAGCACTATGGGACCCAACTGCTGAGATCATCAGTCCCCTATAACTTAGAACTACTTAAACCTAACTAACCTAAGGACATCACACACATCCATGACCGAGGCAGGATTCCAACCGGGGACCGCAGCGGTCGCGCGGTTCCTGACTGTAGCGCCTAGAACCACTCGGCCACTCCGGCCGACTGTAGGTCGACATCTTAATTTGTTGTTGTTTTATGTAATCTTAAATGAAACAATACATTTCCTCTAAACTAATTTCTTTACAATATAAATCTTCATTTCTCAAATTGGATTATTAGTAATGGTTTACTTGCCCCACGTTGTTCAGCAATGTATTAACATAAACAAAATCATAGTAAAACAAAGCATTTTATTCAAAGTAACTTAATGTGAAACTTAACCAAGTACATGTTTTCACTTTCAGTAACAGGAGACAAAAATGGCAGAATTCAATCCACGTCGCACGGAGCTGACAGGTGGACTGCGATGCGATACATCTGTTGTTAGAGCAAAGAGGAGGAGAGAACCGGGTAGGCGATAAACAGCCTAGGCAGGTTGGGATGTTGGGGGGGGGGGGGGGGGGTGGCGAGTAGCAGTGGGGGAGCCTTACTGCGCTGATACACATTTATGTTCACTCAAAACACGCAACGACAATAACGGCTAGCTCTAACTTTATAAACTTTATGACATAAACAACTAGTTTGAATTTAGGCTAGAAATAGCTGTCAAAAGTTCCAAAAATTTCATTGGATAAAAAATATTCAAAATATTTTCCAAAGTTCGAATTCACTTATCTCCGACATAACGCTCTCACAACTACACAGGACACCGTTCTAACCACGACAGACAGTTAACAACGTATTGAGGACACTGAACAGCTGCCGTTCATGGTCAAATACAGCAGTGCCATCTGCAGGCTTGGCCAGCTTTTGCATTTACGTTCACATATGCATTTCCCGCTAAGTTTCCATATTTTTGTCGACCTCATGTGTATCAGATCCGACATGTAGTGTATTTTCGGTTCATAATTCCGTCAGTTCTTCATCATTAACAACACCTGAAATGATTTTAAACCTTCTATTAACTATTTAATTTAAATAATCAGGTTCCAAAATATTCGTCAGCAGTTCTTACGACTCTCCGGTAACCTATCTTAAACAAATGTAATGATTGCTATTTTTGTCATGCTTTAGTTTTTGCGTGACTTTCAGACAAACTTCCAAGCTCAGTCATTGCTGGAAAAGTGCTACGGAGCCACTCTGGTGAAATAATACATTTTTGTGTAGTAGAGCTCTGTTTATATTTCGTGTGCTGCAAGCTGGAAGTATTAATTTTCAGCGTCAACAGACCAGAGCAATTCAATCTGAAAAGGCCGGTTGACTGATTTTGTTGTCTAGTGCAGTTTTCTTTTTAATTTCTTTTTAAGTACATGCAAAGCAGCCATTGATTTATTACAGAGGTCTTCATCTAACGATTAAATGAACAAAATGTGTGAGGACATACAGAGCACTCACAAGCCGATATGAGGTCATAATAACATATGATCGTAACTGGAGTCACATACGAATATTTTGGATTATTGATAGCTCCCATTTGAACATTTCTGCGAGCTTAACTGAAATGCCCTTGCGAATTACATGCTGCTGTGTTCTTTCCTATTAAAGAGGCGTTTTAGAGACACTCTGCCTACAACAAGTCAGCAACGACTGAATTATTTGCTGCTGTGTTCTTTCCTATTAAAGAGGCGTTTTAGGGACACTCTGCCTACAACAAGTCAGCAACGACAGCAACATCAAGCTGAGAGATATAAGTGGGCGTTGCACTGTCTGCACACCCCACGGGGCGCCTCCCCTGGCTGGACAGAGACGCAGCTTAAAGTCCGCCTCGACACGGCACGCAGTAATGCTGGACGTGACCGGAGAATTACCAGCAGCTGTTTTGGGACGTCCAGACGTGACCGAGCAAAGGAGTGAAAAAACACCGTTTGGACACGGTGCCGACTCTTCGTATTTTATGGCGTCCGCTCTCACGCCCCAATCCCATCTAACTTTATATTAAATTATATGTTTTTAATAATGGTTTGGCCTACTCCACCACATGAAACAACTTATGTATTCTTTCTTTTCTCCTTTCTTTCTCTCCAGTAATTTTTCATTCTTTTCCTATGTTTTTCTCTTCTTTCCATATTGCACCTGTCTTTTTCTTTGTTTTCCCCTGGAAACCCTTCAAATCCTTTGCTTTTGCTCTGAACTTTCTCTTTCTCCTATTTCTTCCTCCATTAATTTCACTTCCCTCAGGTCTGCTTTAACTTGTTTTATCAACGTCGTTGATGTTTTGGGGTTTCTGTTCAAACTGGTTCAAATGGCACTGAGAACTATGGGACTTAACATCTGTGGTCATCAGTCCCCTAGAACTTAGAACTACTTAAACCTAACTAACCTAAGGACACCACATACATCCATGCCCGAGGCAGGATTTGAACCTGCGTCCGTAGCGCTCACGCGGTTCCAGACTGACGCGCCTAGAACCGCACGATCACACCGGCCGGCTGGGGTTTCTGTCAAAGAAGTTAAAAATTCTTTTTTTTATCCTGTTTTCATCCGGTCTTTTTAGGTGTCCATAGGATTCAACTCTTCTCTTCCTCATCGTGTCTGATATTCGCTCTATTCTTTATAACCTTCTTTATTACTCCTAGATTTACACATCCCATTCTTATATTTTGCTCCCAAGATTTTCCTGATTATTTTTCTATACTTCTCTTCTATTTCACCCGATTGCTTAGTTGTATTTCACGAAAGGCATTCTGGTTTAATGATAATATTGTAGTGCCGAAGTCTTGCTTTTATGGAAACAGATTTCTTGTTATACAGATTTTTTGTTAGTTCAAAAGCCATCTCCACTTTCGTTGCCCCTCCTAGGTTGGTTTCTTTGTCTAAAGCATTTGGTTGTATTATTTCACCTAGATATTTAAATTTTGTACCCTTTTTTATTCTGCCGTAATCAGTTTCCATATATTTCCGTGCCTCCTTCACATCTGTCATGCACTTTGCTTTTTCTAACGATACATGTAGGCCTGCTTTTGAAGCTATCTCTTGTAGGAGATTTATCTGCATTGTTGCATCTACTATAGACTCAGCAAAGATGGAAAGATCATCTGTAAAAGCAAGACAATCAAAACTCGGATTAACCCCTTTTCTCCCAATTGTGATTCTTCTAATTCCTTCTTCTTCTGTTCTTTTCCTCTATTCCTTGATTACCTTTTCTAGCACACAGTTGAATAGCAATAGGGACAGTCCATCTCTCTGCCGTACGCCAGTTTTGATCTCAAAAGCCTTGGAGGTTTCACCAAAAAATTTAATTTTGCATTTTGTACTGTTTATGTGTCTTTTATGATTGCCAGTGATTTGTTGCCAGCTCCAAACTCTTTAAAGAGGGTGAGTAATGTTTTCGGGGCAATTAAATAATATGCTTTTTTGAAGCCTACAAATGCTATCTAAATGCTTTTAGATCTCATTCTTTCCTGATTATGAATTTCAAATTTTAAATTTTTTCCACACAGAATCGCCCTGTTTTAAACCCTCCTCAGTACTCTCCTAACTGCTGATCCAGTTGGTTTTCCAGCCTGTTTTGTAATGACTTTGAAAGAATTTTGTTAAGTCACTGAAGGATGGATATTCCTCTATAATTGTTGACGTAAGTTTTATCTCCTTTTTTGTGGATTGGATGAATTAATGCTGTTTTCCAATCTTCTGGTATAGCTTCTGTTTCCCAGATTTTTTTCAAAGGCACTTTTTTTCAAAGCCACTTGATTGTTCCTGCACCTGCAATTTTCCACATTTCAGCAGTTACTGAATCTCCCTCGGGGGCCTTGTCATTCGTCAGATCTTTAGTGATATTTTGGATTTCATCCATGCTGGGTAGTTCTGAGTTTATGTGAGTATATCTTGGATTTTGTTCTGGAAAATTTGTTCTTGGTTCGTCACAAATGAAATTATATTACTCTAAGTATTATTAATATTAACGTTGTTTACATGCAAAAAAGGATAATTATGATGCATCAGAAGTTGGTTTAGTAATTGATAATTTTCAAGTTTTAATAGTCAAAAAGAGAAACTGCAGAGGAGTAGTAGATCAGTGAAGGATTGCAAGTATGGGAAGTCAGTAACCAATAAGAATAAAGGTCTTTTGCAAGCTTGTCAGAGATTTCTGTTTTCCTCATAAAGTCGAAAATAGTTACGTGCATGATCTTGATCTTATTTACAATTTCATGACTTGAAATACTGAACTTGTTACATAAGATGTGTTCTAGCCCTAACAGGATATTTATTATTTTCAATCCTTAAAGTAACGTTTAAGCGCTTTCAAAGTGCGATGTGGCTCCTCCTTAAACCCGAAATTGTTCCTACTCTAACCACAAATAAATAGACACTCGTTTCCTAAAACTCAAGAGAGTGTCTCAGTTCTGCATGAAAGTGTCGCAGAGCATACCAAAAGTTACACTGCTGCACGTTGATAAACTACTAAAAATGTGAAGATTGAGTTACGAGATTTACTATAAAATAAATAAGATAAAATAATCACGTATATTTCACCGTAAAAATTCATCCACTTCAGTTCCAGAATGTAACAATGAAGTTTCGGTTGCGGCTATCTGCATATCGTGAGATGAAAATTATAACCAGTTATAGTAAGTCAGTTCAGTTTCCAACCTTCCCGAAACTGGACGTGCAAGGATCCTAAAATCCTATCCAGGTGCAAGCGCCAACCGAAGGGGCCTACAACAAATCCTCTGAGAATGCGCAATAATTAATAGTTATTATAGGCCTGACAGAAACGTTCTCACCCAAAAGCGTGGCGTCCCAAATTTAAAATCGTGACTGTCCAGAACTGGTACAACTTTCAAGACTGACAGAGATTCTAATGTTTTCATGGAATAACTATTGCCACTTTCCGTAAGCCTTTACCAACAGATTTAAGTAAAACTGTTCAATGTTAAACTTCATTAAATAACCACTGCAAAAGGTAATCACGACGTTAAGCTTCAGATTATAAGACAGAAGAACACGAAGAATCTTCATATATTATGAGAATGTTGTTTACTCATAAAGCGCCGTAATATTACCTAATTGATTTTCCCAAGCTCAGTTACACGTCAATTAATCGCCAGAATAGGCTAGACCTGGCGCATAAGTCGTTCACGAATACAATGGTCAGGTCACCTAATAACCTTAGTTTTATCATTTTTGTTGTTATTCAGCAATGGCGGTAAGAGACTCTTTGACGGTTGGGATTGTGCCTTGCAGTCGCTGCTCGCTCTTGCTACCATGTACCGTAGTTTCCTTGGTGCATTGGAATGTGGCGCGGCTCGTTACATTTCGTAACTTCTGCAGCACCATCATCCAAACATTAGAATAGAAACATTCCCTGTATCCCACATGGCCTACCAGCAGCAATGGTTATTAAAATTCTGATAACCTGACGATATACTTGCGGATTAAAATAGGTATTGATGGTCGCACTAGGAAATCCGTCATGCGATATGTTCTTATAAAAAAGAAATTTTAAAAATCTGTCATAGGACTATACACGTTTCAAGTTTGTCAACAGAGTTCAGCGGTAGGCATTTATTTTTCTTCTTGAAACTTCCTGGCAGATTAAAAGTGTGTGCCGGACCGAGACTCGAACTCGGGACCTTTGCCTGTCGCGGGCAAGTGCTGTACCGTCTTATTATTTTTCTTCTTGCTCGAGTGCTGTAAATTAAGTCTACTCACCACTGTGCAGCTAGTTGGTTCAGAGTACAGACTTACTGGATGCACTAATCTATTGTTAATCCCCGTGCGTCATTCTTGAGGGTTTAGGTAGTTGGGCAATCTAGTGGCAGCAAGATGAAGCTTTTGTGGAGGGGCGTTCAATAAGTAATATAACTCATTTATTCTGAAAGCAGGTTGGTTTTGTTCAGGATTCCAATTCACCATTTTATTCCCCACTATTTTGGCTGCAAAACCCTATTTTTCAATATAATCTCCGTCCAATGCGACGACCTTATCTCATCTTACTAAGAGGACCTCTACGCCCGCATGATGCCACTATAGTGGTTGACGTCGGAGCCAACGTCTTTCTGCATCAATGCTCTCCCCATCATCCACATACTGCTCCCAGCGGAGTTTATTCTTTATTAGGCCAAACAGGTCGGAAGGTGCGAGATCCGGGCTGTAGGGCGGATGAGGAAAAACAGTCCAATGAAGTTTTGTGAGCTCGCTTCGGGTGAATAGACTGCATGAAGCCTTGCGTTCTCATGGAGAAGAAGGTAATTTGCACTTTTGTGGCGACGAACACGTGGAAGCCGTTTCTTCAGTTTCCTGAGGGAAGCACAATACACCTTCGAGCTGAACGTTGCACCGTGACGGAGGACGTCAGACAGAATGTGCCTTTCAGACTTCCAGAAGACCATCGCCGTGACATTACCGGCCGAGTGTGTGGCTTTGAACTTCTCCTTCGGAGGAGAGGTGGTGTGGCGCCGTTCCATGGATTGACGTTTTATTTCTGATTCCAAGTGATGGACCTACGTTTCATTCCCTGTGACGATATTCGGCAAAATATTGTGACGATCAGACTCATAACGCGCAAGCAATTCCGCACAAATGGTTCTTCGTTGCTTTCTATATTATTCTGTTAGCGGGCACACACCATTGAGTATCCCAACCGGTGTAAGAGTAAGTCAACACTACCTACAGAGACGTCCAGCTGTGCAGCGAGGTTCGGGGAGCTCTGATGCTTCTGATTCCATTGCGGGCAAACGTTATATCTGTAGTAAGCAAAATCCTTGTAATAAGCTGGACACCAGAATTTATCCTCCACCTCTAGTACGAGTGTCCCTAAGTTGCGACGTTGCAGGGCTCATAGCTGTATGCGGCCGACTGACACATTGCAGATCGCACAGGTTTCCGGGACCTTATTGCGATGATGACAGACGCCAGTCCCAACGACTCACCTTTCTTTTGTTCACTGCCAGGTCTGCGTAGACATTCTGCAAGTGCCTATGAATATCTACGCTGATCTGTTTCTCCGCCGAAAAAAAATTCAGCGACAGCTCTCTGCTTTGAATGTACTTCCGTTGTTGTTGTTGTGGTCCTCAGTCCTGAGACTGGTTTGATGCAGCTCTCCATGCTACTCTATCCTGTGCAAGCTGCTTCAACTCCCAGTACTTACTGCAACCTACATCCTTCTGAATCTGTTTAGTGTATTCATCTATTGGTCTCCCTCTACGCTGCCCTCCAACACTAAATTGGTTATCAAATGGTTCAAATGTCTCTGAGCACTATGGGACTTAACATCTGTGGTCATCAGTCCCCTACAACTTAGAACTACTTAAACCTAACTAGCCTAAGAACATCACACACATCCATGCCCGAGGCAGAATTCGAACCTGCGACCTTAGGAGTCGCGCGGTTCCGGACTGAGCGCCTAGAACCGCGAGACCACCGCGGCCGGCAATTGGTGATCCCTCGATGTCTCAGAACGTGTCCTACCAACCGATCTCTTCTTCTAGTCACGTTGTGCCACATACTCCTCTTCTCCCTAATTCTATTCAATAATTCCTCATTACTTATGTGATCTACCCATCTAATCTCCAGCATTCTTCTGTAGCACCACATTTCGAAACATCTACTCTCTTCTTGTCCAAACTATTTATCGTCCATGTTTCACTTCATACATGGCTACACTCCATACAAATACTCTCAGAAACGACTTCCTGACACTTATATCTATACTCGATGTTAACAAATTTCTCTTCTTCAGAAACGCTTTCCTTGCAATTGCCAGCGTACATTTTATATACCCTCTAATTCGACCATCATCAGTTATTTTGCTCCCCAAATAGCAAAACTCCTTTACTACTTTAAGTGTCTCATTTCCTAAACTAATTCTCTCAGCATCACCCGAGTTAATTCGACTACATTCAATTATCCTCGTTTTGCTTTTGTTGATGTTCATCTTATATTCTCCTTTCCAGACACTGTCCATTCTGTTCAACTGCTCTTCCACGTCCTTTACTGTCTCTGACAGAATTACAAGGTCATCGGCGAACCTTAAAGTTTTTATTTCTTCTCCATGGATTTTAATACCTACTCCGAATTTTTCTTTTGTTTCCTTCACTGCTTGCTCAATATACATATTGAATAACATCGGGGAGAGGCTACAACCCTCCGTTATAGACGCCATTTTGATGCCTACTTATAGCGCTGCCTCTATAGAAGCATCCAAAAACTGGAGGGGCTTAAGCAGGAACAATCTACGATGTCCCACAACAAATCCTGCATTTTTTCAACCGAAATTGGCCGAGGAAAACATATTGCATTACTTATTGAACGCCCCTTATACATTTGCTGGTCATGAGGCAAAACCTCTACATCCACATCTACATCTACATGATTACTGTGCAATTCACATTTAAGTGCTTGGCAGAGGGTTCATCGAACCACAATCATACTATCTCTCTACCATTCCACTCCCGAACAGCGTGCGGGAAAAACTAACACCTAAACCTTTCTGTTCGAGCTCTTATTTCTCTTATTTTATTTTGGTGATCATTCCTACCTATGTAGGTTGGGCTCAAGAAAATATTTTCGCATTCGGAAGAGAAAGTTGGTGCCTGAAATTTCGTAAATAGATCTCGCCGCTGCGAAAAACGTCTTTGCTTTAATGACTTCCATCCCAACTAGCGTATCATATCTGCCACAATCTCTCCCCTATTACGTGACAACAAAACTAGCTGTCCTTTTTTGCACCCTTTCGATGTCCTCCGTCAATCCCACCTGGTAAGGATCCCACACCGCGCAGCAATATTCTAACAGAGGACGAACGAGTGTAGTGTAAGCTGTCTCTTTAGTGGACTTGTTGCATCTTCTAAGTATCCTGCCATGAAACGCAATCTTTGGCTCGCCTTCCCCACGATATTATCAATGTGGTCTTTCCAACTGAAGTTGTTCGTAATTTTAACAACGTAAACGGAAAAAACCCAGTGTCTGATGAAAGATTCTGAATTTCCGGCGCAAATATGGTGATCCAAAAATTTCGTTTACCTAGGTGGTTGCCTATTTCGGATGTGTGGCAGAGCCGGATCTGTTTCGAGGTAAGAGTGAGAGTGCAGATGGAGACTGGGGACGCAGCGTTGCAGTTTTACGGTGGAGCAAAGTCGCCGAGACTGGGCGTGTGGCTGGAAGCAGTGGTCAGGGCGTGTCCATTGGCTGCCCAAGGCTGGCCAGCGGCCGCTCCGGTCGCTGCTGGCCTTCCACATCTCACCCGTACCGTTAGCCGCCCACCACGGCAAGGGCAGGCGGCCAACCAGAAGCAGAGCAGCAGCCCAGGGGCGGCGCCAATCTGGGGAACATTGTCTGCCGTCTATAATGTAAAGCTGCCTTCTGCGCGGAATGTTCCGCTGGAATGGTCATTAATGGAGCCAAGAGCTCACCTGTGAGGCACAGGGGCAGGGAAGGTAACCCTCCATCCTCCACGCCTAGCAAAAAACATGATTTTCGCAAACCGAAACCCGATCCTGTTGCAACACGCAGACTGGAACGTTCCTTTCGTCCGTTCTTCGGAGCTTCCGTGGCGTCGTGCGAAGTCAGACTCACATTGGCAGCCTGATTCCGCGTACTCTTGGCAATGTGGGGCGCCCGAATCAAATTATGCGGCGTGTGGACCCACGTATTTAATTGGAAACGTCTATTGGCGTACACGGATCTCTCTTCACTGCTATACATGTAAAAGTAGTCTAAATAAGGACTGATAGCCCACTATGACAGGGTTAAACTTCCCACAACTCCATAGTAATTAGTTAGAAGTCCTGTAGCTATCTAACTGCAAGTAGGTAATAAGATTCCGATATCAGATAACTGGACTGGAATGTGTTCACCGTTAACAATTCAATGTACTGCCACCAACTGGACACTGGCAACAAAAGGGAATAATGTTCAAACTCAATAGGAACATTGTTGTTGTTGTGGTCTTCAGTCCTGAGACTGGTTTGATGCAGCTCTCCATGCTACTCTATCCTGTGCAAGCTTCTTCATCTCCCAGTACCTACTACAGCCTGCATCCTTCTAAATCTGCTTAGTGCATTCATCTCTTGGTCTCCCTCTACGACTTTTACCCTCCACGCTGCCCTCCAATGCTAAATTTGTGATCCCTTGATGCCTCAGGACATGTCGTACCAACCAATCCCTTCTTCTGGTCAAGTTGTGCCACAAACTCCTCCTCCCCAATTCTATTCAATACCTCCTCAATAGTTATGTGATCTACCCGTCTAATCTTGAGCATTCTTCTGTAGCAACACATTTCGAAAGCTTCTATTCTCTTCTTGTCTAAACTATTTATCGTCCATGTTTCACTTCCATACATGGCTACACTCCGTACAAATACTTTCAGAAACGACTCCCTGACACTTAAATCTATAGTCTTTGTTAACAAATTTCTCTTCTTCAGAAACTCTTTCCTTGCCATTGCCAGTCTGCATTTTATATCCTCTCTACATCGACCATCATCAGTTATTTTGCTCCCCAAATAGCAAACTCCTTTACTTCTTTAAGTGTATCATTTCCTAATCTAATTCCCTCAGCGTCACCCGACTTAATTCGACTACATTCCATTATCCTTGTTTTGCTTTTGTTGATGTTCATTTTATACCCTCCTTTCAAGACACTGTCCATTCTAAACACACAAATCACTCTCAAATTTGCGCAGAAACCTAAGGAATTAATTGATTCGAATTAACACTACCAAGGCCTCACCTTTATTCAAAACCACCGCCAGATAACCACTGGCTCCATGCTCTACTACCTAAGCAGAATTCGACACTCGCACACGGGAACGAATTTTCGAATGCTTTGTAACGTGTCGGTACCGGAAAAATAATCTCGTTGCTCACGAAGGACCACTAAATCCAGAACTCCGAATCGCAACTACAACACTCCTCCACCTCAGCCCCAAGAGGGCTATAGACTGACTTCTTTTCGCGCTCTCCGGACCGCTCTACGAAATTATTTAACATACAGGGCTATCGTCCAATCAGAATGAGTAGCAGAATGCAAGCTTGATGACTGTCCATTTCCTGCTCTTGCTTACGGAGTTCCTGTAAGGCGCTACCTCCTGGCAGTACATTAAGAAACTTTTATGCAACGGATGTTGGAAACGTCACACGTCATGGTGAAATTACTCTCCCTTCGATTCTGCCATGCAGGTTCCGGTATCAAGCCACTTAGGAGAATTTCAGGAAGACCAGCCCATGAGGCTGAAGAAAAATCCTTCTTACTGCAGCCTGATTTGGCCCAGGCAACTGGAAAACCGAACAAGGCTGTCACACATGGGCAGCTAGAAAATTATATGTAACAAGGTGTAGCAATTCATTATCATAGAAAGCCAGAACTTGTAGTGGCATTCGCCAATAGCAAGTTTATCCGGATCCATTTGTCACTAAATCTCAAAATTATTTCGTCGTTTGCCGCTTTTATCTTTAGAATTGAAAATGCCAAATGACTGCTTCCAGAAACCTTGTACCTTCAATTCGTCTTGCTTTCCCCGTGTTAAAAGCCAGCCTGGGAAACAAATAAAAATGTGAACATTGTATAATAATCAAAAGTATTCGGTGTATCTTAACGTTACCTCCCTGACAGCAAAATAATATGTACTATGTTATTTTATCCATGTTGGATCTTGTGAACTTCCCACCAATCTCATACAAACTATGCTCTCTCAGATAAGTACGTTGTAGGTAGTAAGACAACACAGGAAGTAGCATGAACAGGCACAGGCAGTTACTGACGCGTCCGTTGTTAGTCCTTTCAGGACTAAACTCAGATTGACGGATAATCTTATTAACCGAGACTGGAGCTCTTGTTTAAACAAGAAGAGGGATGCCCCCTTTACATCTACAACATAATACAATCCTGCTTGAGTCACCCAGCATGAGGCTTTTGATGGCAACTTCCGATAGTGGTACGACGCTGATGCTAATGTGCGCCACATGGTAGCGTTCCATATATAGATTGACTGATTATTTCTGGTGCACACACATAAACTATATTTCTGAGGCCCTGACAGCCACAAAACTATCACTTGATCTGAATTTTCAGAACCATGATACACGTGTCACATTCGAAGAAATTTATTGCAGTAAAGACGCGACAATGGGCATAAGTTCAGAGGTAGGTAAACATCATATAGACTACGGCCACAATGATACTTTGAAAGCGTCTGTTTGAGATTCACAGCATTTGCCATGCTAGCCCCTTCACCTGCGCACAGTGCTTGCGTAGGGGGATGGTATTACGGATCTTGTATGACTAGCTAAGGTTAGAGAAATTACTAGAGTCCTTCGTATTCTGTGCGGTGATGCCAAGAGTGTTTACACAAGCAGAGTTTGCCGACATCGTGTATGCCTACGGTAATTGCAATGGAAATGTACTGACTTCTGTTTGAGAATATTAACGACTCTTTACTAAAAAAAGAAAGACCACGTTGGATCATGAGTCCCGACGCAGTGCGAGAATGTCGTTCTTCCTCCAGTATCTGCGTTACACGTGAAACAACAGGACCAATATAAACACAGTGTATAACAATTTTCCACAAATCTGACAAAGCCCAACGAACAGCAGTAGAAGAATTTCCGCACTACTGTGTATTCCACGTAGGAATGTCCGTACAACACACAAGCAAGCCTCGTATCAGTATCAGCAGCAGCGTGAGCACCAACTCTAGAAAGAAGATCAAGTCAGGTTGAGAGAATTTAGTAGAGGGTAATTTCTAGTGACCAGTTCATTACAAAGATCGTGTTTACTAACGAAATTACGTAAGCGAACGTCGATGATAAAGAGATAGTTGTTTGCGGAAACCCAGAGGAGCTACTGTAAAAAAATTATCCAGAAAATAACTCCGATATTATTACGTGAGAGCATTATAGATAATGGCAAACCAAGTCTGTGAGAGAACAAATGAAATGTTGAGTCACCTGTGCTTTTCATACAGAACCAAACCGAGATTCAGCTCAGTGTTTGGTGACACAATCTTCAAACGTTCCCTACCAACATCACTGTGCTACAGCTGGAAAAATTAGCGTGCAAGCGAAACACAACACAGGAGAGAGATCCTTAACTAACATAGAAGACAAACAAAAACTAATGCCAAGTAGCTTCCACAATACACGATACGATGGGTTTGTGGCGTCTAACGTAGATATCACGATAAAGTACAAGGCGAGATCTCAAGCATTTTATCTGTGGAGCTGGAGGCATGGTGGGTAATATCCGTTAGATAGGCAGTCTCATTTCCTTTGAAATATGAAGGTAACGTTTTCTGAAAGTATTCTCAGTAAAATAAGCAGCATCAGTCAGGGGAAAGAACCAGGTGTGATGCGGACAATGAGCAAATCGGAGGCCAGAACTGTTCGTCTAGATTGCTTAGTGACGCTTCAGCGTCTGGAAAAGCGTGAAGGTTTAGGAGCGCAGAGGAGGGGATGTTGGTAATAAAAGTCGTCTGGGGCTTGCTGGTGGAGAGGGAGGGGGAGGGGGAGGGGGGGAGACAGGGAGGCGGAGTTCAACGCATCCGCCAAGGCCGCCGACTCATCGTTCTGCGCCTGGCTGGCTGACCAGGACCCGCCGCCGACTCCAGGTCTGCATCAGAAGGGCCGGGAGGCGCAAAACACCCGAGGCATATCATTAAGAGATGCCCCACTGCCCAGGGCCCCTAAACTTGATACACAACCCGCAAGTGGTTTTTGGCACGGAAACTATCCAAGAATTTGGCAACCGAGCACTGGAGGATTACACAGATCAAGAACTGGTGGTCTATTTTAGTTTCATACTCGATTTTCGTGCACTCGGACCTCATCGGTAGTTCCATGTCAGAGCAAAATACAGCTGCAAGTAAGCTGTTACAAGATTTACCAGTCACCGAAGAGTAACCTTAATCGCATAGAAAGTAGCATGAGGATTAACGTCGTCACTAATTTAGCCGTTTCTCACAAGGCCTTGGCACCTAGAACTCTGGTCCTAGCTGATGGAGACGGCGGTAATGTGTGCGTGAGGTGTGCTTGCTTGTGTGAATGAATCTGTGTGTGTTTCTCGTTCTTTTCCGACGAAGGTTATGGACGAAAGCTAATGTGTAAGTGCCGTTTAATTGTGCCTGTCTGCAACTTCACGAGTCATCTTTAAGGTAAGCAGCAATCTCTTCTTCCTTACATTGTTGATATTCCGGCCTGAAGTTTCCCATGTTTGATTTGGCCTTCTGTAGTCTTTTCATACATTACGATCTCCGATATGAGTCGATGCTGCTCATGCTTGTTTTCTGTCATCTATCCACATTGCATTAGAACGTTACCTCCGTCTTTTCTGATCTATACGAACCCGCCGCAGAACTTCCTCTTGCCATCTACCATCCCTTCACCTGGCTACATGTACGAGCTACTTACATTTCATCTTCATTACAGCTGTATGTTCCACAACAGTCTGTTCCCTGGTCCATTTGCTAGTTTTCTGTCTCTCCTCATAATTACCAAGACACATCTCTCCACCGTGCGCCCAGAAACTCAATTTTTGAATCGATTTCGCATTAAACGTACAAGTTTCACACGCATAAGTTAATGGCAGTAAAAAACGATGCCCACTTGAAACTTCAAATTACTGTAATCAGTCACATTTCATTATATTTTACACTTCGTATCTCTGAGGGCTACATCTTTTCGTATTTATGTAAATTAATAAGACATCCATACTTAGATCATTAATGGAAAATTATAACAATGTTGTACACACAGTTTAAGACAGAAGATAAGCAGTAGCATATTTCATAATTTTACACCTTCTAAAGAATAGCCATATAACGGTAATTGCATCAGTCTTTATTTATGGGGTAACACTGTGCACTCTGACAAATCCCACTGAATGTACTTTAGAGTTACTGAAAAGAAAATACTTCAGAAATTATACACCACTGTCACTGAAAACAAAAATGGCCCTTGCACGGAAATCAAAAAATAAATAAAGTATTAGAAAATGAAAATATTGTCTAATTCATAAAATCACAAAGACTAAAATGGCTACACCATCAACAAAGAATTGCATACGACCGTCCTTCAAAAAAAGGATGTTGTGTAAGAGGATATTCTTTAATAGAAAAAGGGATCCACCAAAACAATGGTTAAATGCTGTCAGAAGGGACGTGGAAGTAATAAATGTGTATGACTGGAAGGAAAAAAAACCTAAAACCAAGGAAGACCGAAGACGAATGATGGAATGATAAAAGAGGTCATTGTAGTCAGTACCGTCTGTAACCAAAAACTCTAAGCCACCATAAACGTGAAACACGAATAAATTCGGAAGATGCGTTTTCAAATGGGATGTATTTTAAGAAAGTCCAGTTTTTGATCAGTAGGGGCTACCAGTGGAATAACAAGCCACGACAAATTCGTGAGGAAGATCACTTGAAGTATAATTTTAGATTCAGTACGCGCCAGTAGAGGAGATTCAGAAATCAAAATGGATGTCACATATAACCCAAATGGTTCACCCAGAAAAGGAAATGATTTATCGTTTTTTGGGACTCTGGGAATGCGACTGAACTGAATCTTTTGAAACAACTTCGACTGGTAACGGTAAACGTTTGAAGGAGTGGCGGATTGGGATGTAAATGTTCAACGAAGCTATCAAAGCGACTGCAGTCGAGTTACTGAAGATTGTAGCTGTCGAAACCATAACATTATAGTTAATTGGAGCTACCTCTTCTTTCTTTGTACCTCTATTTTCCACTGCTGAACGTCGGTCTTCCTCAAAGATCCATTCGTCCATTTCGTCGAGATTCTCATTTTAGGATTCACGTATTTTATCATAAGATACCATTACTTCGATAGGCATCTTGCATACTCTGCCAGCAAGTTACCTTAATTTACCAAATGAGATGGTCCACTAACTGAAACGATAAATTCGAATTCAGGAAAAGCAGGGCCAACGCACTCCTCTCACCATCCTGGTTTCGGTTTTCCGTACTTCCTCGAAATCGCTCGGTGGTAGTGTTATTCCCGAAACACAACGAGACCACTTATCTCTCCCCCCCTCCCACTTTCCCATCACTACCCACCCTCCTCGGCTATCCTTGTCTATCTGAGTTTGTCCTCCATTTCTAAAGACCTCGACACTGTCAGGAAGTACAAATACGGTATTGCAGTGTATGCATTATTCCGAATTATGATGCAAAGTTCCCTACGGACGTTCACGCATGTCCGAAGCATCAGGCACTGCGATGACTACAGCCGTCATGAAATACATGAAATGTATTCGCAGTTGCGAATATGCATAACCACCAGATTTATAATGGAATGACGACAGTGAAAATTCGTGCCGGACCGGAACTCGAACCCAGATTTCCCACATATCGCGAGCAATCGCCTTACCAACTGGCTATCGAACACCAGTTACCGCTAGACCCAAACTTCCATATGTCGTCAGCCATGTGTCAGCATCCTGCACTCGTATATCCATTATGTACATTCCCACATAGGTGATACATTTTACTTGAACGTCACTTGCTTGGCGTCAGCGGATAAATACGATATTTCAGTACCTGTGTTGTCCCGAATTACAATGTAAAGTTCATTTGGTCATGCAAGCTTGTCCGAAGGAACAGGCAGTGCGACGGCTACAGCCAGGACCGATCCGGTACAAATTTTCACTGCCGTCATTCCATTATACAGCTGACGGTAGTCCATATTCGCAACAGCAAATACATTTCATGTGTTGCCTGGAAGTCGATTCCAAACTCTCTCCCTTCCTTCTCCAAATGGGCAGACGAATTATCGGGCCCTGGAACCAGGACTCTGCGTTACACATGAAACGCGTTTGCGCCGCCGTCACCGCCGTTAAGCGTATAGGGGGAACCCAGTCCACTTTCTCGTTTGTTTGTTAACAAGTTGAATATTCGGCGGACCGACAGGTTTTAGTTCCGCCATCCTGACACGGTTTATGCGTCGACACACGTAATAATGTACAACACGATGTGAGCGCTACCTCTCCACTGTCACTACGAGTTATATGCTTTTCACTTGTTGCTTTAAATTTAAAAAGCAAGTGGGTTCTTAACGTAACTTTCTTTGTTCTCGTCGACCGATTTTCCATTGCATAACATTTCATAGTAGCAAGACCCCCATACAAAAGAATTAAATTACGTGAACTATCATTATCATCACAGCCATGAATCACTACTCGATACATGCCTCCTTCAGACATCTCTTTGCTTTGCAGTCTTCACCTGTCAGCATCTATGTTATTCCGGCAAGTTTTCGTATGTCATCTACCAACCACCCATTAGGCAGTCACGTCGATTTCTTCTTATTCCTAGGAATACAACAAAGTCCAGTTACATCTGTTCATCCACTCACCGGCATTTCATTTCCATTAGTCATAAAACTACATACACCGTTCCAATCTGCTCCAATAATCCTCATCGTGCAGCTCGCTGAGCGGCCCTCTGTATGCTTACACACTGGAAGTCGGTGTCTCACTGCTCTAACTGAAAACATACTCCATTTCCTTTTAAGATACACAGAAGCTTGGTTTTGTAAACTCTATTTAGCTTACCAAGAAGCACCTCTGCTGCTGGTCATCCAGCCCTTGTCAACATCTATATTACTAAACGACTGAAATCGTGCACGGTGCACAGTGCATGGTGGCAGTTGCAGGTAGCCTATCTAACGCCTTCGAGTGGGAAGAAAAATTTTATTTTCATTACAGCAGAGCAGCGGTAATTCGAGCTAATTGGCGCTCAGGCTAACTCGACTTACAAAAAACTCGGATACTATGGAAATATCAATAAATCAATGGGTAAATCACGAATAAAAGTTTAATGAACATAATAATGTTTAAAAATAAATAAAAAGCAATATAGTACATACGAGTGTTATATGTACATTTATGGGCACACATTTCCAAGTTGCATAAATATAAACTACATTTTAAAGAAATTGCACATAATCTCAAACTTTTTTTCGCTGACACCCCTTATAAAACATGAACGGAAAATGTTAATCGCTTTCTAAATATTCGCTGCCCCTGCATGAAAACTCGAGCATCAGGCATAGCGTTTTAATTTAATATTTCTGTACTACAAACTGTATACGTAACATATTTCACAGACAGTACCACATATACCATTCAATGTAGGCCCTACCGGCAAAATTATATCATTATACAACTCACAGTTCGGGGAATACGTCACTTAAACAGCGAGCTGCGTCAGAAACTAGCTTTTTTTGGAAGGTAGCGCAAATTACTCAGACTGTACTCATCCGTTGTTTGATAATAAGAAAACTTTGCGACTGCCAACGAACTTGAAACATAATTTCAAACCTTTTCTAAAACCTTTTCGTAAGTCTGTGGGTGAATAACAAAACCAACACGATGGAGTTTTTCGACTTCAGCCATAAATGTTTTACATGCTTTACGTCAAATAGTTAACACATTAACTTATTTATAAAATAATTAGATGTTTGAAGCTGTTACATATGCGGGAGTTGGATTCTATCTGGGGTGGGATTTGATGTAACTTACAGCAATAGCAATGTTAACAATGTGTGTCGTCACTTCGACTTCTTGCGGCGGAAAAGAAACTTGGTCAGAAGATGACCGCCCTTGTGACTGAGGTCGTCCAGGCCTCCTCCCCTACCCGCTTTTTTCTTTACCATTTTGTAATTTCAGTTCCTTTTTAATGAAACGTTCTAATATAGCACAGATAATAGTCACAAGCACCGGAAAATGATCCGTCAATTACATTTACTTTACAATAAGTGGTTATTATCACTTTGTAACATTGCATTCATACAACTGATCCACACAATACAACGATAAAAAGAAGAAAAAAGAGATAATAAAGGGAAGTTACATAATTCCGTGTGATTCAGAGACACGTGTCGCATCAAATTTACATAATCTCAAAACTACATTACGCTAATCAGTGCTCATTTTCTTGGTCGTAAGATATGTACTCTTGTTTCATTTCTCAAACAAACTAAATTCCCTGCTTTCCATTTAGAAAAATTATAGGCGTTCTACGGATCGGAGCGTGGAATGTCAGATCCCTTAATCGGGCAGGTAGGTTAGAAAATTTAAAAAGGGAAATGGATAGGTTAAAGTTAGATATAGTGGGAATTAGTGAAGTTCGGTGGCAGGAGGAACAAGACTTCTGGTCAGGTGACTACAGGGTCATAAACACAAAATCAAATAGGGGTAATGCAGGAGTAGGTTTAATAATGAATAGGAAAATAGGAATGCGGGTAAGCTACTACAAACAGCATAGTGAACGCATTATTGTGGCCAAGATAGATACGAAGCCCACACCTACTACAGTAGTACAAGTTTATATGCCAACTAGCTCTGCAGATGATGAAGAAATTGAAGAAATGTACGATGAAATAAAAGAAATTATTCAGATAGTGAAGGGAGACGAAAATTTAATAGTAATGGGTGACTGGAATTCGAGTGTAGGAAAAGGGAGAGAAGGAAACATAGTAGGTGAATATGGATTGGGGCTAAGAAATGAAAGAGGAAGCCGCCTAGTAGAATTTTGCACAGAGCACAACTTAATCATAGCTAACACTTGGTTTAAGAATCACGAAAGAAGGTTGTATAAGTGGAAGAACCCTGGAGATACTAAAAGGTATCAGATAGATTATATAATGGTAAGACAGAGATTTAGGAACCAGGTTTTAAGTTGTAAGACATTTCCAGGGGCAGATGTGAACTCTGACCACAATCTATTGGTTATGACCTGTAGATTAAAACTGAAGAAACTGCAAAAATGTGGGAAATTAAGGAGATGGGACCTGGATAAACTGAAAGAACCAGAGGTTGTACAGAGTTTCAGAGAGAGCATAAGGGAACAATTGACAGGAATAGGGGAAAGAAATACAGTAGAAGAAGAATGGGTAGCTCTGAGGGATGTAGTAGTGAAGGCAGCAGAGGATAAAGTAGGTACAAAGACGAGGGCTGCTAGAAATCCTTGGGTAACAGAAGAAATATTGAATTTAATTGATGAAAGGAGAAAATATAAAAATGCAGTAAATGAAGCAGGCAAAAAGGAATACAAACGTCTCAAAAATGAGATCGACAGGAAGTGCAAAATGGCTAAACAGGGATGGCTAGAGGACAAATGTAAGGATGTAGAAGCTTATCTCACTAGGGGTAAGATAGATACTGCCTACAGGAAAATTAAAGAGACCTTTGGAGAGAAGAGAACCACGTGTATGAATATCAAGAGCTCAGATGGCAGCCCAGTTCTAAGCAAAGAAGGGAAGGCAGAAAGGTGGAAGGAGTATATACAAGGTTTATACAAGGGCGATGTACTTGAGGACAATATTATGGAAATAGAAGAGGATGTAGATGAAGACGAAATGGGAGATACGATACTGCGTGAAGAGTTTGACAGAGCACTGAAAGACCTGAGTCGAAACAAGGCCCCCGGAGTAGATAACATTCCATTAGAACTACTGACGGCCTTGGGAGAGCCAGTAATGACAAAACTCTACCAGCTGGTGAGCAAGATGTATGAGACAGGCGAAATACCCTCAGACTTCAAGAAGAATATAATAATTCCAATCCCAAAGAAAGCAGGTGCTGACAGATGTGAAAATTACCGAACTATCAGTTTAATAAGCCACGGCTGCAAAATACTAACGCGAATTCTTTACAGACGAATGGAAAAACTGGTAGATGCAGGCCTCGGGGAAGATCAGTTTGGATTCCGTAGAAATGTTGGAACACGTGAGGCAATACTGACCTTACGACTTATCTTAGAAGAGAGATTAAGAAAAGGCAAACCTACGTTTCTAGCATTTGTAGACTTAGAGAAAGCTTTTGACAATGTTGACTGGAATACTCTTTTTCAAATTCTAAAGGTGGCAGGGGTAAAATACAGGGAGCGAAAGGCTATTTATAATTTGTACAGAAACCAGATGGCAGTAATAAGAGTCGAGGGGCATGAAAGGGAAGCAGTGGTTGGGAAAGGAGTGAGACAGGGTTGTAGCCTCTCCCCGATGTTATTCAATCTGTATATTGAGCAAGCAGTAAAGGAAACAAAAGAAAAATTTGGAGTAGGTATTAAAATTCATGGAGACGAAGTAAAAACTTTGAGGTTCGCCGATGACATTGTAATTCTGTCAGAGACAGCAAAGGACTTGGAAGAGCAGTTGAACGGAATGGACAGTGTCTTGAAAGGAGGATATAAGATGAACATTAACAAAAGCAAAACGAGGATAATGGAATGTAGTCAAATTAAATCGGGTGATGCTGAGGGAATTAGATTAGGAAATGAGACACTTAAAGTAGTAAAGGAGTTTTGCTATTTAGGAAGTAAAATAACTGATGATGGTCGAAGTAGAGAGGATATAAAATGTAGACTGGCAATGGCAAGGAAAGCGTTTCTGAAGAAGAGAAATTTGTTAACATCGAATATAGATTTATGTATCAGGAAGTCGTTTCTGAAAGTATTTGTTTGGAGTGTAGCCATGTATGGAAGTGAAACATGGACGATAACTAGTTTGGACAAGAAGAGAATAGAAGCTTTCGAAATGTGGTGCTACAGAAGAATACTGAAGATAAGGTGGATAGATCACGTAACTAATGAGGAGGTATTGAATAGGATTGGGGAGAAGAGAAGTTTGTGGCACAACTTGACTAGAAGAAGGGATCGGTTGGTAGGACATGTTTTGAGGCATCAAGGGATCACAAATTTAGCATTGGAGGGCAGCGTGGAGGGTAAAAATCGTAGAGGGAGACCGAGAGATGAGTACACTAAGCAGATTCAGAAGGATGTAGGTTGCAGTAGGTACTGGGAGATGAAGCAGCTTGCACAGGATAGAGTAGCATGGAGAGCTGCATCAAACCAGTCTCAGGACTGAAGACAACAACAACATATTTAGCACAACCCCAAAATTTAGTGTTGGATATTTCCTTGCCATTTTTTTAATACTCCAGTTCACAGTAGATTTTCTACTACTGGGTACAGTCCAATCTTTTGTATGGATAACGTACTTTACAAAGTTACCAAACAACCACATATCAGCATTAATTTTTTCCTTCGCGAAGTAACACCTTTATTTTCCTACCTAGTTACGCATCCCCAGCCGCTATTCCTGAGGAAGGCTATCTATTCACAGCTCCTTAATACTGTATTTTTAAACTGTTTACAGCAAAGCAATGGGTTATCGTAAAAACTAATATTCACTTAAGACACTCCTATATAATGCAGCGTATAGTTTGTTACTACAGTATTATTAACTTGCTAAACGTATTGTAATAGGTTGTAATGAAACAGGTTCCCGTCTAATATCACGTTTCCCAGAAATGATCGTGTTTACTTAAAAATTTTATAGTAAAAATTATTGTTCAAATTAATGCAAAAATGCAAAACTAATTTCAACAGGCCTATCTGGAGAGCACTTGAAATTATCAAAAGTGATATGAAAGATCTGCGAACACATAAAATGTGAGGCAGATAACAACAAAGAGAGCCTGTAAATGCAAAGCAGTGAATGAATAAACATCTACTATTTAAATCCCTTTTTTTCAAATCTGTTACGAGAGGAGAACTTCCTAACAGAAGAGAAAAATGGTTCAAATGGCTCTGAGCACTATGGGACTCAACTGCAGTGGTCATCAGTCCCCTAGAACTACTTAAACCTAACTAACCTAAGGACATCACACACAGCCATGCCCGAGGCAGGATTCGAACCTGCGACCGCAGCAGTCTCACGGTTCCGGACTGCTCGCCTAGAACTGCGAGACCACCGCGGCCGGCTCCTAACAGAAGAAGTCGCTTTAATTTTTGATGCAATTAGTAGAATTTTAGTGTCGACTATTAGCTATTATGGAATCAGCATTTACAGGTACCGGCACTGTAAAGCACATAACGGAAGGCAGTGATGGAACTGGTGTTTAGAAAGCAGCACACATCTGCATCAAATTAAGAACGACCTATCGGCTTGTATGTTACAGCATGAGCGTGGACTCCACTTTGCGCCAAGAAGTCGGTGTACATCGGCCGTTCACGAGTTTATTTAAACCGTAAAACGGAAGGTGCGAATACTAAGTTGTGTAGTCGTTTCGCGATAGACGTAGCTATTGCATATCGATGCGACGGGATAAAAAGATTTGTCATTCGGTCAAGGAATGACGTACAAGTAGTCGGAGACGTAGTGGATGATGTATGTCTGGTTGTGTCCGCCTGTCGCCGCACCCACTCCGAAAGCGTCAGCGAAGGAAGGTTTAACGTCACGTCATCAGCGAGGTCATTAGAGCACAAGGTCGGATTGAGTCATGGATGGGGAAGGAAATCGGTTGTGCCTTTTCAAAGGAACCATACCGCCATTTGCCAGAAGCGATTTAGGATATTCACGGAAAACCGAAATCTGGATGGCCGGACGTGGGTTTGAACCGCCGTCCTCCCGAATGCGCGTTCAGAGAGTTAACCACTGCGCCACGTCGGTCGGTGAGGCGTCAGCGAAGAAGGTGGAGCAGACAAATATATTTGTCTGACGGGAAGACCGTGCGGCCAGCGTCAGCTTCGTTGAGCAATAAATACTCACCCGGAGAAAGCTGGGCGCTCTCTGAAATTAAAACGTAACGCTTTTTACTCGCGGAAGCGAGGTCTCTTTGGGTGACGCAAGCGGGTAGCCCATTAGGAAAACATGGGAACGTGCAGGAATTACTTTTAATAGCGACAACGTTCTTTATAGTAGGACAAACAGATGAAGTGAGTACGTATGTACTGCCCATCGTGGATGTCAGTGAGAACATTGTGAAACAAGAAAGGCATTTGACGAACATTTCATTATTCTAGAAAATTCGACATATTTCTGAGCCTTCCTAAAGGAAATTAGACCTTCCATTCGCTAGCTCTCCGCGACTAAAATTAGACTTAAAAATCATCTGGACTATCAGAAATCGTCATAGCAGCAACCTCTAAAACTACGGATTCAATATTTACATTTTTCGATTTATCTTATATTTTCCCCCAGACTCCCTATCTTTACGTATTCTACGTACGTCTTAAACTCGCGAGCGCTTTTGTTTGCACTTAGTAAGCAACACGCGTGCCAAGCTTGATGAAAATCCTCCAAGTGTGCCAAAGTTATCCTTATATTTACAAGTTCCTCGTTGTCTCCCTTACACCTAATCTGAAGGAACCAGGAATGTTTTCTCTTCACTGATTTTTTTCTTTTACTAAACCATAAGCGTACCACGAGCCTTTTTTTTTTTACACTTAGGTTACGGAGTTTTTCCATACAGCGAGTGATCTTACGATTGCGTTTGTAATTCTTCGTTTTTTCAAAAAAAATCATACAATACTGCAATGTATAAACAAGTACAAAGCTACATGAAATTTTCGGTCGAATCTCAAATTTTCGCATATAATATTTTACATGAGGAGTGGATAAGATGAAGACAATGACACACATAGAAAAGTCTGACTAGCAGTGACTTGGATAGGTCCTTCCCAACTTGCGTACATCAAATACGAAGAATAAACCCATTTAATATTGCATAAATATTTCATTGTCCTGAAGGCAAACTCGTACAATAGTCTATACATTGTCATATCGTTAGTAGCTAATAAGAAACTCGTACAATAGTCCATACATTGTCATATCGTTAGTAGCTAATAAGATATGGAAACCAAACGGAAACTGATGGCCAACTTCTCTGAAAATACTTTCATGTTATATTCATGATTTGCAGTTATGGACGCAACTTCATTTAATACTCAGGACGCAATGAATAGTAATGCCTTCAGTTACAAAGAATTTCGTGTTTTAGTAAACGACACGATGCATTTCGGACATTATGGGCCCACTATTATGCGTAAATCATGTAACACATTATTTATTTATGGCTATTTATGGGTTTCAGCGAGGTGAAGCGAACTGTACGTTTCTGTTTTAAAAAGAGTACATTTTCAATTCAAATATCGCGTGTAAAACAGTGGAAAGCAAGATAAAAGCAATGAAAAACAGCTTCAAGTATTTTCTGTGCTCTGTAACCCGAAGACATCGTACAAAATGTGGTGTGAATTATTGTCCTTACCATGAACCCGGAGTGTGGCACTAAGTGTGATCCAATGAATGTGTTTTTTGAAGTTACAGTGATTTGACTTCAGTCTTTCAACAGCTGCAGTAAAACTTCTCCTCCCTTATGAACTACGGAACTGCTTGAATTACTAAATGAGTTAACGCGTAATGACTACTTTTAGTTTAAGATGTTCTTGATCATTAATCCTGCTAATTCGCAACTGACTGCTCTCTAAGTAGAGGCATCAGGCAGCTTACTGAAATTTCATCACATTTAACAATACCGTTTGCTGATGCTTTCTTAGCGAGGGCGTCTATCCTTTCATTTCTAGCGACTCCAAACAGGCCTTTCATCCAATATTCTTTTTAATGTTTTCTCTTTAACGCGTTCAGGATGTCAAGTGTTGTCTTAGCGATTGGATTTGTACAGCTGTTGTGCAGATTTCTAATTATTAGCAGGATAATCATCCCAGTTTACGTCTTGTGTGATTTGTGAAGAAATATGGGGCTTACAGAACACTCGATTGATCTAGTCTTTGAGTACTGCCCGTATGTCGGGGAGCCTTATCAAGTAAGATTAACAGGATAGAGAAAGACCACAGAAAATCGATACGTTTCATCACGGGTCCGATTAGAGGGCGCGAGGGCGTTGGGAGGTGCTCCACAAACATCAGTGGCAGGCGCTACAAGAGAGGCGCTGTGCGTCTGGGAGAGGCTTTCTGCTGTACTCCGAGGGCGCCGGGCGACGTTCTACTTTCTCCCACGTACATCACTCCAAAAGGCAAGGGCAAGAAAATCAGAAAAACTTGAGATCATGAGGAGGGTTACCGCTAGTCTTTCTTCCCATTCACCATTCGTGAATGTCTGAGGAAAGGGAGGAAAAGATAAAGGTACCACAAGTAAACTACGAAATCATCAGAAATATAAACTTCTTAGACAATTTGCTTCCTCCAGTAGCTTTCCAACCGAGCTACTGTTGCGTACCTACAGACCGCGACGTCAACAAGATGCCAAACATTCCTGCTATTCTCGTGGTCGTGCGGTAGCGTTCTCGCTTCCCACGCCCGGGTTCCCGGGTTCGATTCCCGGCGGGGTCAGGGAGTTTCTCTTCCTCGTGATAGCTGGGTGTTGTGTGATGTCCTTTATGTTAGTTAGGTTTAAGTAGTTCTAAGTTCTAGGGGACTGATGACCATAGACGTTTAGTCCCATAGTGCTCAGAGCCATTTGAACCATTCCTGCTATGCAGAAGATAGTTTTATATTAGTCTATCATGCGGACATCCACTTTTATTTTACCACCCGGAATCATATGCTGAATAACTAAGAAGGACGCCTTTAGTGGGAGACAGTGTTGTACCTGGAGGATAATGTACCTAGGATGATGTTCCCAGGTCGGTGTTTCAGTCTAGTGACTGATCTTAGAATGACATGAAGGAATGCGCACCAGAAATCACCATAAGCAGTTTCCGCATTTTCTACTGGTTTTATTGTTGTGAGACATAAGAATGTGATTCGTGCAGCGTTTTTAAATATTACTAATACTACATATTTAAGTGCTGCAAAATATATTCAAGCTATTTTGAGAATATTATTAATTCTTCAGTTACAGAGTTTTATGGCGAGTAAAATTCCGTATATTGTTAAAAACTAGTTACATATCGTGCGAGTTGGGCGCTAATGACCGCAGCAGTTGCTCATGACCGTAGCAGGTTTGCGCCAAAAAAAAAAAAAAAAAAAAAATGCAAATGAACTGAGTTTATCTTAACGACCTTTCCTGTCTTGAAAATGGAAATGCGTGTCAGTTGATAATAGCATCTATTTCATAACATTTTTAACTTGGGTTTTTGATAATACTTCTTCTTACATTAGTGTCAATTGCCGTTTATAGGTGTGTGGAAGAGTAATTACGTAACACAGACTATTAAATAGTATTGACAAGATTTCCTCGACTGCAAAACTTTTAAATTTGAATAGAATATTTGTTCCTACTTACGTAACCTGGGACAACCTTACTTTTCCGGGCCCAGTGCTTCAACCTAATGACAACAATTAAACTGACGAGAGTCACGTCGCAGAAGAGCTTCTGTAAAGTTTGGAAGGTAGGAGACGGATACTGGCAGAAGTAAAGCTGTGAGTACCGGACGTGAGTCGTGCTTCGGTAGCTCAATTGGTAGAGCACTTGTCCGCGAAAGGCAAAGGTCCCGAGTTCGAGTCTCGGTCGGGCACACAGTTTTCATCTGCCAGGAAGTTTCAGGAAGAAATTTATTGCCATATATAGACCACGCGAGAAATTACGTCGTGCAAGCCACAGGGATCTGCCAAGGCTACTGACGTACTGAGGACGTGAACGGTAAACATTATAAAAGGCTAGGGAGGTATCGTTAGTCAGCTTACTGACACATCTGTCACAGACATTTTTCGTATTACCGCATTCGTATTAGTTAAGGTCGTGTTAATGTTTTCCTTATATTCCGAGACAGAGGTTTTAGGTAACCACAGCACAAATCACTGTTGACCCTTACGCTTTTTCTGTCTCCGTCTAACGTATTTTTAAGCTTACAAATTTCTTAATCGTCTACGGATAAACGATGGTGGTAACTGTGAACTTTAGTCAGAACTCGTGTGTAAGTGAAATGAACGACGTGGCCGCTTTCACGACATCAAACATGTAATAAGCACCTGCCAGCTAACGACAACGAGTAGTGTTCATTAACCTTTACGAGCTCTGACCACATCCGCCACGGATCTGAATAAGCCTGATATTCCCTCATTTGGGTTACAAGTTACACGATGATTCGGGCGCCTGAATGGTTTGACGCTTGACCAATTCATCTCCCGCAAAGATACAAAGCGTGTCAGAAGAATATGGCTGAAAGCAGCAGCCGATTACAGGAATTATTCGTACATACCTAACGAACTGAAACGTCGTTACAGCAGTAGACGTACATTTGGTTGGGGCTCCAATCACCATCTTTTCCAGTGGCTTTTTCCTAAATCTTCTAAGGTGAATGCCGGGATGGTCTGTTTCTAAAGTATTGGGGATATTTCCTTTCTCAACCTTCTCCTATCCTAGTTTATGCTCCGTCTCCAATATTCTCGTCGCTGACGGGACGTTAAGGCCTAACCTTTCTACCTTCTTGTTTCTTTCCACTTTGCACGGTACATAAGGCCATTATCTGATACCTTTAACGACATTGTAGAAGATTTTCCCAGTGTATGTTAATATTGGACAATCATCCGTTCATCGATGACTCGTCAATTATTTCAAATCTGTGACCGGGTGCCGCTTCTGACGTCACACTTGTAATCGTACGCTGTCAGGAGTGTGAATATCGCGTATGCATTTGTATTTTAACTGCTTTTCATTGTGCTTCTTAGGCGAAAACGGGTTTTCAGGAAATCACCACCGTCCAGCCCTGCTGTTTCATAAGATGTAAGCTCCTCGTTCCATTCCTGGTGTCATCTAAGGATTTTTCTGTGATGGAACCATATGGAAAGAAGTTGCATCATTATCGTGGGAGCAAATCAGTTTGATAAAATAAGCAGCAAAACTGACACTACAACCGACGATGTGGGCTGGGAGCCACATTGCACTTATTTATTTTACTCATTTGTCTACACTAGCAGAGGCGCCCATAAAAAAGGGTGGGGGGGGGGGGAGGGAAGGGGGCAAGAGGTATACGAGCTCGCCCTTCCATCCCCCTAGCGGCCAGCATAGCGAAGTTCTTTGTGGCACCCTAGAACAAAAATAAACCTGATCCACGTAGTCGTTGATCCGATTATACTTAGTTCAGACTCACTCAAGTACAGTACACTCATAATTAAACAGGTATCTGAGGAACTTTTTAATATCTCTTTACAGTCCTTCAATACAGTTTCCCTGCTTCCCTATTACTGAATCCCAACGTCTCGGAAGCTCTATTATTCCTTTCAGGACACCATTTCTGTTCATCTGTTGATGGTTCGGGTAACAGGGTAACGGTGGTAGAAAACTCTTCCGGAGGAAGACAAAGACGTCGTCGCATAGGTGTTTTTGACGTAGGGAACGAATCGAAGTCTGATAGACTCACGTCCGAGCTGTAGGCGAATGTGGCAGCACATTCCATCCGTATTCGCGCAGTTTTTGGGCTACAACATTGCCCGTATGCAGGCGAGCCCTGTCGTGAAGAACCCAGCCTCGAGCATCTGAGGTCGGGTTTTGTGCATTTTTCTGCGCAGGTGACGATAATACACTGCTATAACACTTGTTCAAGAACGACTGCCACATGTTTCACACTTCGTTCATCTGTCGACGTTTTTGGTCTTCCGGGTCTTTGATTGTCGTCTCTGCTCATACAACCACCACGAAAACGATTAACCAAACGTGAAACAGTATTATTTTCCGCTGTAAACTCACCACAAATTGCAATTTACGCGCTGCGGGTTTCTGTCGCTTTTCGCTGCGTAAAATTTCGATCTTGAGGTACGACCTCTGATCTTCAACAGTGACAGTACCCGAGACCTCTGCAGCATCCATTTCTACCTCTCGCCAATTTTATCTTAGAGTACACAGCGAAAAAACAAAAACACGTAATGGTCTTCAAGCTCCCAACGACATCTGTCGTAATTTTCATTGTTTTTGCACCGAACAATCCACAGTAATACCAAACCGTGCGTTATTTATGAAACATCCCTCGTATCTTAAACGGAAATCAGTGGTGACTCGTAACCACACATTCGTAGTCATCCTACAAACATTTAGTTTGCGGACTCATGTCTAAATGAATGTTTTGCTTTTGCTATCGTATGCTTTCAAAAATGTAAGTTCTCATTGTTAATTGTGATCCACTAGTAATAAATCTCCTGTGGAACAAAGCTTGGTGCAAATAATTTCATCTGACGCCGTTTCAATGTTGGATGTTTCTGTTTAAATTGATGCCTTCACCAGTAATAATCGATCTCAGATCCACCCATGAAAGCTGTAGACTGCAGTTCAGAAGATTTTGGATCTGAATAGGTTTTCTTTAATAAAAATGCATAGCACCCTTCGTAGGTTTATTTCCCGGGAATATTGGCTGTCGTCAATACCACGATTTCCTTCCGACATTTCGCCATGTGTGGTTTGCTATGTCTGAAGTACGTCACTTCTCACATTTGATAGATAGTGTCGCTGTTTCCTTCCGCACTTTCGACTGTCCTAATCACAAATGAAAGCGAAACGTCAGACAACTATCGACGATAGCCTGTTTCTAAGGAGGAAACCTGCGAGGAAAGCTGCATAGACGGCCGCGAATTGCTGAATGTTTTTTCTATGAATAAAATGTATTTTAATGACACACATGGGCCTGGAAGTGATCAAATACAGAATTTCAGTCAATTTAACCTTTTTGTAATCTAGCCCTTTCTCGACATTATGCCAGATCGTTCAAAGTGAGGAGACTGGGGTACATCGCCCCCTGACGCCCCAGTAATGTATTACTATCTGCCATATATGACCTCCTGCACCCCTAAGGCCATTTTCTTTAATACTTTGGGTAATATCCATTTATTTCAACCCTTGTACTTTATACAAAATGTTAATTTTTGGACAGTTTTAGTTGCATTAAATTTACTGACAAAACAAACATACTAGCACCATATTGTTAGCCTGTTGACTATAAAAAGCTGTGGTAACGCATGGCTCTCTTCCGTCACCGGTGAAAATCATTTCAGAGGAGACGCGAGATGTCATCAGTGTGCATTAACGAAGAATGAACTGGAATAACCATCTTAATATTAGCAAAAACGAAGAGTGATAATAAGAACATGTTGTACAACATACGAAATGAATATAAAGCTATCTACGTCTTATCTCTTAAAATTCTTTTCCTTTGCAAAACTTGAAGTCTTCTGAATGTTTTACTTTACCATATGAACTAATTCTGTAGAAAATTTTGTGACGTACCGTGTTCTGTCGAAGCCTGGGCTCAACAGAAAAAAAAAATCGTCCAGTGAAAATCGAGCTACTATGACTTGTCATTATCCAGCAATAAAAGCAACAATTGTTTCTTGGTTCCGTGGTTTCGGTCGAGATGTGTGACGAATCGCCCCTGCCCACTGTCTCTCTACTCAGAAGGCTCATGCCCCGTGGAGAACAGACGGAGCGGCCGGCAGCTTACCTGATGCAGAGCTGGTTATTGGTTCATTTACCATTTTAAAAATAGCAGGAGGGACCTCGTGCCTCACACACTGTGAAGTTACCGGCTGACTGCGGGCAGTTGCCGGATATAATAACTGATGACACACGGCAAACTCTTGTAGAAAGAGGCCCTTTTAGGTAACTGATATTTACTTTCCTGCCGATAAGACAGGTAGAAGATTTACTCGGGCAAACTATAAAGGAAAATTGCCCAACGGTGAAAAAATATACAGAGAATGTCTTATCCATGTTTAAAAAAATTAGATTTTTTGGTTTTTTTGCAAAATTTCGGTGCTAAAACTATCTCGTTCCCAAGTACGTCAGGGTTTTCAGATTGGAAAAATATGTTCTGATTTCTTATCCAACATGAAAAATCCACAAACTATATACTAGTAAAAACAAATCAATCATGGTAATAATTACACTTGCATTTGCGTCGAGGCAAAATGTTTGTTGAAGAAAATAAGAGGTTCGTTCAGTCTGAGACTTAGCCATGGAACAAGATATGATATTAGTTACTTTATATAACACGTTTCTTGGGACACAGGCGTTAGCGTTTCGAGGAACGACAGAAAATAGCGGACATGTTGGAACTGTATACCGCCACGTTTGATGTGTCGAAAGAGTATTCGTAAAGTGTAAGTTTTCATGAAACCAATGTTGACTATCTCAATAAAGTAATTTACTTATCTGTTGTCCATATATATTCAGCATCGCATTTTAAATGAACTTAATAAAGCAACGTACCACTCAGTTATTTTAGACTATATTCCTGACGTGAGTCATACAAAACAAATTTCAGTGGCCGTTGGTTTTATTCAAACAGCAAACAGAGCCTGCTGAAGTAATAATTATCAAAGAACATCCCTCGGGTTTATTCTAGTTACAGCCACTGCTGGCGGATATCTAACCGATGTTTTCTTAAACGTGCTGGTAAGACGACAGATTGCTTTGAAAAATATGCGAGGCCAAGTACACGATAACGGTTCGAAGACGGAAGGGAAAATATAGGTGTTAAAAAAAGAATTGAAAACCTTCATAAATATCCTTCAAAGTTTTGGCATGTCCCTATTGGTCAATAGTGCAACAAGGGTTACTACAATGACTGCATCAGTAATTGACCATGTGGCCACAAATATAGACAGGGAAAAATGTGATGTAGCTGTAAAAGATCTCGGACTATCAGACCATCTCTGTCAAATAACAACAGTAAAATCAGGCATCGAATCATTCCCTAAACTACAAGCCTATAAACGACATCTATCAGAAATCAAAATAAAAGATTTTTCAAAAGAACTAGAAAAACAAAGCTGGGATGAAGTGTATAAGGAAACCAATGTGAATATGAAATTCTCCAAATTCTCCACATTGTTTAAATTGAACTTTGAAACAGCATTTCCAAAAGTATGCATGACTGTATCAACATCTCACAAAAACAGATGGATAACATCAGGTATTAAGAAGTCCTCCCAAACACTTAAACACCTCAGTTCCATGAAAAAGATTCACAATGATCCAGAATTCTTAAATTTCTATCATAGATACAAAAAGATTTATAGGAAGGTGCTGATTGCTGCAAAAAAGTCATTTAATGACAAAATAATATATAATGCAGAGAATAAAAGCAAAGCAGTCTGGGATGTTATAAAAAAGGAAACGGGGAGAGGCAAACAAACGCAGAATAACATACTGCTAAGGGAGGGGGATAAGGTAATAAATGATCCACAACACTTAGCAAACTATGTAAACGAGCATTTTTCAAGTATTGCAGAGAAGTTACAGCAAAAATTCCCCAAAACAAATATAACACCTACAAAAATTGTTGCACTAGATACAATGATGTTACTTCCAACCACAGAGAATGAAGTCAATAAAACTGTTCAAAAGCTAAAAAATAAAAAGTCAGAAGGCTTAGATGATGTACCAATGTGTGTACTGAAACAATGCATAGGGATTATACAAGGCCCATTAACAAATATAATAAATGAATCCTTCACATCAGGGACATTTTCAGAGCAGCTAAAACAGGCAAGAGTTGTACCTTTGCTTAAGAAAGGTAATGCAGAAGACATAGAAAATTACCGGCCCATTTCCCTGCTGTCAGCATTCTCAAAAATAATAGAAGCAATTATGAAAGACAGATTAATGAATTATCTGAATAAATACAATCTTTTAAGCAAATCACAGTTTGGTTTTCGAAGTGGCAAAAATACGGAGTCAGCCATAGTAGAATTCACAAAAGTTGTACTTAATGCTCTTGATAAAGATGAGTGTGTCACAGGCATATTTTTGGATCTTTCTAAGGCTTTTGATACAGTCGACCACAAGATTCTATTAAATAAATTAGAAGCATTAGGAATAAGAGGGGTAGCTAATGACTGGTTTCGATCATACCTAACAGATAGGGTACAAAGAGTAGAGATAACACATACTTCAAATAGATCTAAAGATTCAGTAAAATACTTATCAGAACCAAAACATATTAATATAGGGGTTCCACAAGGTAGCATATTAGGACCAATACTATTCCTGATATACATCAATGACTTTCCCAGTAGTGTTACTCATGGTGAGAAAATTCTCTTCGCTGATGACAGCAATATTATAGTCACTGAGAGAACAAGAGAACTCCTTACCGAGAAAGCAAATGAAACTCTCAAGGAAGTTTACGATTGGTCAATAAGCAACAAATTGACATTAAACATAAAGAAAACTAATGCCATGAACTTCAGTTTGAAGAGGAAAAATGACAATGTTAAATTAAATGTAGATGGCACCTCTATAGACTGTGTAACAAATGCAAAATTTCTAGGAATGAATATTGACTCTCAGCTGAAGTGGTGCGAACACACAAAGGTACTTGCAAACAGAATGTCATCAGCATGTTATGCCCTTATTATTCTATCATCTGTGTGTAACATGCAGTGTCTTTTAGTTACATATTATTCATATGTACACTCAGTTCTTAGCTATGGCATTCTTTTTTGGGGAACAAATCCACAAAATATGAACACAATTTTCAAACTCCAGAAAAGAGCCATAAGAATAATAACCAGAAATAGTAGTCGAGCTCATTGTAAAGATCTGTCAAAACACTGGGAATTTTAACTGCTCCATGTGAACACATTTACCAGTCAGTTGTACACATCAAAAGTAACATTGGCAATTACTGCACAAACAGCTCTGTCCATGACCATGCAACAAGAGATAGACTCAACTTACATTTACCAAGAAAAAATAAACATAAAACTCAAAACAGCATTTTCTACCAAGGAATAAAACTGTACAATAAATTACCAAAAGAGATTAAAGAAATTTCAAAAATACACCTATTTAAGAAGGCAGCTAAAAAGTACCTGTTATGCAATACATTTTATACATTGAAGGATTACTTAGATAAAGCAGAGTAGGGGTTTGATAAAAAAATGTTATACAAACAAATAATAATAATAATGATGATTATAAAACATCCAATATTCCACATAACACCTTCACTTTATTATTTTTCTTCTTTTTTCCTTTCTAGAGACACTCTCCCCTCAAGCTATGCATAGCACAACACTAACACCTCTTCCTCTTTCTGAGCTCAACATCTCACTCATTATGAAGGGATGCTGACTCAGTTTTTCAGGATAGCAAATGGGAACTTGCAGTACAGAAAATGGCCCAAGGATCACCTGTGTGTGTGTGTGTGTGTGTGTGTGTGTGTGTGTGTGTGTGTGTATGTAGTGAGTGAAGTGTTATGAAACAATGTGTGTATAGTGTGTGCAGTGACTGATAGTGAAATATGAGTGAATAGTGTGGCATTACATTATTTAATGAGTTATTTGTAAATAAATTATTGTATACCAGGAGTAAAATCTAATGATTGTCTCTAACTAGAAGTCTGTAAATATATGTGTATACGAATTAGCTTATTGTAAATTGATCTAAGCTTGTAAATACTTTGACATGTCCTATATCCTTGTAAGAAGAGATCTACGGATGAATAAAAATAACTACTACTACTACTACTACTAACCCTCGAGCGTTTTTTTGTGCCTTTGCTCATTCGTTAAACTTTGTCGTGATTAGTGCAGTGCTGTCAGGTCTTGTTACATGAACTTTTTCAGTACAGTTCAAGAGTTTTTCAATTTCTTCTCTGCATCGACTAATTGATGGGCTATTTCGAAGAAGAGCGTATTTAATTCGACTGTAAAACCTCTCAGAGGTATCCGGTGGGAAAGCCGAATAGGTGCCTTAGAGCCTCTCAGGTACTATACTGGACAAGTTATATGATGTTGTTTATGAAGCTAGCGGAGATTCTAAACAGGATGCTTTTGGAAGAAATAGTACCACTGAAACTGTAAGAGAGCTAGAAAAATTCAAATATCTTTGTCGCACACTGGTCTGATATGAAGTTATGTTTAAGATCATCCAAATCAGCAAAGAAAAGTTCGTGCTGACAAACGTGAATCTCATTGAGACCGTGATAAAGAAAAGAAAATTCCTCTCAGCAGAGTGAAGAAGCAATTTATGAAACGGTGTAACGACGAACCTACTATAAAAGATGAAGCAGAACGTTCCTTTAAGGTAAATTTTTCTACCTTACTATCAATACAGATATTTACTCTCTAAAAAAATAGATTGGATCTTGTGAACAGTCTTAGAAAAAGCTTCAGCTTTCTAGACGACATTCATATCTGCAGATATAGTATGGTGAAATACTACAAGTTGCATTCAATAACTTCAGACTTGAGTAATGGTGATGAATGTGACATCAAGGGGAAGGAACTAAAAGATGCAGTTTTGGCTTACCGTCCATTCTCCTTCCTGGAAGTTTTTCACAAAGCTCATTATTTGATATGACAAAAATTAATTGCATTGACATTTTCCCCAATACTTTCGTAAGCTGAAGAATCCTTCTGACTTTATCAATGTCTGAAGATAGTGGTGAAAAGAGTTTTCCAAAACTAAAGTTAATAGAGATATACCTTAGATCAACCCTTTCTAGAGAACAGTTGTGTGGACTGTCGAATTTAGCAGTTGAAAGCGATATCTTGAAGTCAAGAGATTCAGATGCTATTTGGGTACATTTTTGCTACGTTAGATGCTAGCAGTTGAGCAGTTGAACCGAATGGATAGTGTCTTGAAAGGAGGATATAAGATGAACATCAACAAAAGCAAAACGAGGATAATGGAATGTAGTCGAATTAAGTCGGGCGATGCTGAGGGAATTAGATTAGGAAATGAGACACTTAAAGTAGTAAAGGAGTTTTGCTATTTGGGGGGCAAAATAACTGATGATGGTCGAAGTAGAGAGGATATAAAATGTAGACTGAGAATGGCAAGGAAAGCGTTTCTGAAGAAGAGAAATTTGTTAACATCGAGTATAGATTTAAGTGTCAGGAAGTCGTTTCTGAAACTATTTGTATGGAGTGTAGCCGTGGAAGGAAGTGAAACATGGACGATAAATAGTTTGGACAAGAAGAGAATAGAAGCTTTCGAAATGTGGTGCTACAGAAGAATGCTGAAGATTAGATGGGTAGATCACATAACTAATGAGGAATTATTGAATAGGATTGGGGAGAAGAGAAGTTTGTGGCAAAACTTGACTAGAAGAAGGGATATGTTGGTGGGACATGTTCTGAGGCATCAAGGGATCACCAATTTAGTATTGGAGGGCAGCGTGGAGGGTAAAAATCGTAGATGGAGACCAAGAGATGACTACAATAAGCAGATTCAGAAGGATGTGGGTTGCAGTGGGTACTGGGAGATGAAGAAGCTTGCACAGGATAGAGTAGCATGGAGAGCTGCATCAAACAGTCTCAGGACTGAAGACTACAGCAACAACAACAACAAGATGCTAGAAAAGTTTCAGTATGATGTTTTTGTCCAAGAAAAAATTTGTCTTTATATACACACAAATTTATGTTTTCTTTTTATTAAATGAAACAACAAGTTCACTGTTACCAGTCACCGTTTTACTTATTTCCACAACGCGTTTCGAAGGTTTAAACCTACATCATCGGGAGGATTTACATAAGTAAATGTTACACAACACACACACAAATGTAATACTTACTTATGTAAATCCACCCGATGATGGAGGTTTAAACCTTCGAAACGCGTCGTGGAAATAAATAAAACGGTGACTGGTAACAGTGAACTTGTTGTTTCATTTAATGTCAGTAACAGTCACGGTAAATCCTAACCTAAAAATGTTCACATTTAAAGTTTTCTTTTTAGTTGCATACGTACAAGGTTTCATCGTGTTCATCAATTTTCAACTATTCTCATGGCAAATTTTATAAAATTTAACTACTTGCTTCTAAGTTTTCTTCAACAAAATACTACTTACGCAGATAAACAGTGTCTTATGTTTGAAACTTCAACATAAAATCAGTGTATAATTTTTGTATTGCAGTTCTACGTTTCTGTTGGAAAACGAAACAATTTACAAATTATTGAATTAAAGATGTAAGTTATTAAATTAAAAATAACAGATATTTATATTTTATTCTTCCAATTAGTTTAATAAGGGACAATTTTTTTACCGAAGTTAGAGCCGTACAGCCCGTGTGGTTCGTCCCTCTTTCACTAAAAGGTTTTAAAGATCTAAGTGATTACCTTGAATGGATACTTTTAACACTTAGAACTGGAGTAAGATTCAGAATTTTATTTGTTACAGGAAGGTCTACATGGTATTTATTTTAAAGGAAGAAAACAGCTCTTTTCTACAGTAACTAGATTTAGATTTATTTCCCAGGCTAATTAAGGTCGGGGGGGAGGTGAACGCCAAATGCTTTATGTTGCTTGTGCGGAAAAATATTGTCGAACAGGCCCTGGGCAATACTCATCACTGTCCACCAGACAGTACACTTCTTACTACATGACGAGTTCCAGTGACGCTGAGAAACGGTTTGTCATCCTTCGCGAAGTCAGAATCTCCAACCTCCGCACTTTCACCTCTTTCCTAAGACGAAACAACTTGCTGTTGGTACACTCTACGAATTGTGAAATTCCGGCATAGCTGTCACGGACCGGGTGAGTCAGGTAGGTGAATTGTACGAGAGGAGCCAGCTGAAACCGTTGACGTAAGACAACTGCATCGCGGTTAAGGCGAATGGGCGATAGTAAGTGACGAACGTGCTTCCGTTCTGTTGTTAACAAATATCCTTTTAAGACCAGACCTCATTTACTCTCATAATGACCTTCGTACGTTTCGTTCTCATGGTCACGTCTTTCCAATCTTCATTCTTTCCTCTTTTCGTTTCTCTTCCGTCATTCTTGCGCCTAGATACTTCGAGAACACTTGTTTTCCCAGAGTACCTCACGATTTCTCAGTGTATTTGCTCCAAATTTTGCTGCCTTAAATTTTTATTTGATTCATTAAAAGTTTTGCATACAACTTTCTGTATCTCCTTCGGACAGCGGCAGGTTTATCCATTTGGCCTGATTTGTGTATCTCGTTTCCATCACGTTTTGGCTTGGTGAGCTTGTCGCCTTAAGCTCAATGCGCTCTAGACGTCATAATACATTCCACAATGTACGTGTTTCAGACAGGGACAATCAGAACAAATTTTGATGGAACAAAATAGCACGTATCGTCGATGTTAAGGATTCTGTTGGAGAAAGTTTTAAAGATTTCATGAAGTGATAATATCAGAAGTTAACCTATTCACACTATGTTTACTCATGTCACTGTTGTGGACTTTCTGCCGCTATGTCTTCTTTATCATTATTTTGAGACTTGTTTTGTATCTGCAACTCATTGCGAATGTCGCACTAGAATCTGATATTTTTCCTTCGAGTTTCTCCGTCTAAAGTGACCTAACCTCTGAAAGTGAAATATTATTTAGGTTTGACAATATTTAAAGAAAGCCTACATTTTTAGAAAGGTAGAAAATAAACAAATCTGGAAAGCTTCTTACAAAAATTATTTCAAGAATAAAGCAGTCACTGAGAGGAAATAATACAATTTTTAATATTACTTGGCAGTTTAATAGAAATTAAGAATCAAAAGATAAACAAAAAACGACGAATATGCACTGTTAAATATTTTTCCTCTATGTCTGTATACATTTTCTCCAACATATAAATGCTTATACTTTGAAATATGCGTACGACACTTTTTCTATTATTTCAACAACCCACAGGGTGCAAAATTTACCGTATGAGCTGCGTCAAGAACATCCATTACTAAATTTGCTTTGGTCGTTAAAGAATTCAACTGCTTACACAGCTAGTTGCTTAATTTTGAAATCATATTCCGACTTTTTTGAGGAAGGTCGGTCTCACTTTCAGTACTGAGTTGCGCGACTTGGATGTGATTCCTTTTCGCTCAATGTGACGGGGCCTTTTTTTATTTCACAGGAGTTCCGTCAACGTAACCAGCATCTCTTTACAAAAAGCTTACACGAAAATTGAGAACACAATCCAAACATCTCTCTCAAGAAATAATTTACTAACTGAGTGACGATTGAGACTTCTAATAGAAGATCGATGAGACTGATATTACAACAGATGTAGCAGAAAAAAACCCGACCAATTATAAAGTTTCGGAACATGAGACAAAATTAACTTGGTGTTATATTGTACGTATAGAGAACATTAAAAAATTAAAGTCTGTACACTTTGTTACCATGGATATAAAAACATTGAACACTGTGTTGTTCAAAGTTACCTTATTTCATACACTAAACAAATTAAAGAACCACATGAGTAACAAATACAAACCTAAATCATCATTAAAGATACCGTTTACAAAGTCTAATTAACTTATAAATATATTTAAGGGTTTGATAGTTCAAAGTACTTAGAATTAATCGGATAGGTAATCGATGATTTTAAGATCTTCGCGTGTTTTTGTCGCTCTTTGTTTTATCATATTTTATACATATCAATAACGAATGTATGATGTCATCTTTAACTGCACTTCAATTGCAATTCAGGGAAGCTGTTTATTTTCGTCAGTAGCTATGTGGAATGCTGTTACTAGTGACAATGTCCTTCCTCTTTAATAGCAGAATTAAGAAACCACGTTCAATTGGTGGCAACCGGCCTCTATTTGCTGCTGATGCCATCTACCCAACCAGAACGTCAGCTCCTACGACTGCTCCACTAATAACCTAGATGTCGACGACACGCTCAGCTCTCTCTCGCTCTCCCACGACTGCCTGAAGACACTTCGCCGACACAGCATTCCGTTAAGCGCTGTGCTGGCAGCCGACGCATACACCTGTGACGTCACAGCCGCCGCCGGCCTTGGGTTGCGACCACAAGGATTTCGGCCACCACCGCGGCATTCGTGCCTTCAACCGCGACTGACTCAGCACACTTCCGTTTACAAGGTGCATCCAGTAACGTTAACTACCATTTCAGAAAACGTACAGTACTAAATCTGTGCTGAAACAAGCTTTAATTATGTGCTGTAAAGTTGAATCCACCCATTCGACAGCATTTCTTGATGTTAATACAATAATATATATTAATAATAACACATTTTTTATTATTTCCAACATCTGTTAAGATAACTATCTGTAAAGAAACTGCCTGTTTTTGAACTGAAAAAAAACCGTGAAATTTGTTTCATTTGTACAGCTTCTAACTATATGCTACATATAGTTGTCAAAGTAACACATGATGAGCAGAGATAATCCTTGTCAGAGATAAAACTTAACTATCGATTGTCGTCTTGCCAAAGATAAAACTGTCTAGCGATTCTGCAGCGCTACTGTCCATATGTCGCTAAGTTTCATTGCCTCCCCTTTCCTATTAAAATTATTCTGAAGCTTGTAAATCTCACTGGCTACTCTACATACTCGTGGAGAATAATTTGACATTACAGATAAAATTTTTGTTTCAGAAAACTTAATGTCGTGGTTTCCTGGCTGAAGAGCATGCTCTGCCACAGCTGAAAGCTGGACAAGTGAAGTTTTCTGAAACAGAAATTTTATGTACAACGTCAAATTATTATCCACAACTATGTAGAGAAGCCACTGAAATTTATAAGCATCAAGATAATTTTAATAGGATAGAGGTGGTAATGATACTTAGCGACATATGGACAGTAGCTCTGCAGAATCGCTAGACAGTTTCATCTTAGACAAGACGACAATCGACAGTTAAGTTTTATCTCTGACAAGGATTATCTGTGCTCGTTACCTGCTACTTTGATCACGCCCTCTTTCCTACAGTGTTTATGTCGCTCTCGGACGTCTGACCGGTCAGTCGGCAAGACTCAGCGGAAGAATCCAGCGCAGTCCTGGACAAAAAGCCAGGAACAGAAGAGTTTCTTGGAACACGATCTCACATCCCGAAAGGTTTACGAGCTGCTATGTCATCCAGTAGTGAAAGCCTTCATTCTATGAGTAGGGTTGAATGTAAAACGCCTTCAATAGGCCAAAACGACACAGAAACGGGACATCAGCTAGGATGAATTTTCACACTGTAGCGGAGTGTGCCCTGATTTTAAACTTACTGGCAAATTAAAACTGCGTGCCAGACCGGGGCTCAAATCTGGGATCTTTGCCCATCCATGGGTGACTCATGACCCGTCCTCACAGCTGTACTTCCGATAGTAACTCACCTCCTATCTATCAAACTTCGCAGAAGTTCTCCTGCATACCTTGTGGGACTAGTAATCCAGGAAGAAAGGATGTTTCGGAGAGATAGCTTAGCCACGGCGTTGAAGTTTGCCATAAGCAGTCCAGTAGCTGGCTGAAGATGTGTAGTGTTGTCGAGCTTTCAAAAAAGGCAAGACGTCGTTTGCACCGACGGCTCAATGAGTCGTTTACCACGAATTATGTGGAGGGTGTAATTCGGGCTGCAGATTGTTCTGCGATGTTTTGGGCGTGTCTTTCATACCATGGCCTGGGCCCATTCATTGATGTTAGCGTGAAAATGTACTAGGATGTTTATTTCAATATTCTCTGCGACCAAGAGCTGCCTTCCTTCCACGTCTTCACAAGTTTGCTGCGGCCGCTCCAGTTTTCCAAGATGACACCAGCCGTGTCCACACGTCTAAACGCCATGCAGTACCACAGCGGACTAAAAAGGGTCGGAAAATGTCTTAATATTACCAGAACGAGATGTTCACTCTGCAGCCGAGTGTACGCTGATATGAAACTTCCTGGCAGATTAAAACTGTGTATCGGACCGAGACTCGAACTCGGGACCTTTCCCTTTCGCGGGCAAGTGCTCTACCAACTGAACTACCCAAGAACGACTCACGACCCGCCCTCACAGCTTTACTTCTGCCAGTACCTCGTCTCCTACCTTCCAAACTTTACAGAAGCTCTCCTGGCAGAAGTAAAGGTGTGAGGACGGGTCGTGAGTCGTTCTTGGGTAGTTCAGTTGGTAGAGCCCTTGCCCGCGAAAGGGAAAGGTCCCGAGTTCGAGTCTCGGTCCAGCACACAGTTTTAATGTGCCAGGAAGTTTCATGTCTTAATATTAGGTTGGTGTACAAGTTTTTGTTTTGCATGTCCGGCTTCCGTTTTCTATGGGTTTATTTATTGATCATCATTTTTTATTTGTGGTTCACCGTTGCCGTCTGATTTCACATTCTGTCATTTGGAAAAACTGTGTGGAGCTGTGGACGCTAGGAATTGGAGTGCCAAGTGGAGAAATGGGAACATTTCCGATATATTCTTCTGTTTGAATTCGATAGAGTCGTGACAGCAGCAGAGACAGCCAGAAACAATGTATGCGAATAATGCCATTGACAGAGCATGGAAAGAAAATTGTTTTTTTTTTTTTGTTTTTTCATTTTAAGAAGGAACGTTTTGACGTTAGTGACTCTTCACGTTCAGCAGAACCTTCGGTGTTTGATGAATATCGTTTAAACGCAGTAATCCACAATGATCAAAGTCAGCGTACTCGATATGACGAACTTTGAACATTCTACCGTCGTGCCATATCTGCGTGCAATGGCGAAGGTTCAAAAATCGGGTGTATGGGTACCGCGTCTTCTAAGCCAAAAGCATCAAGATCGGTGGGCGGCCATATGTCCATCTCTGCTTGCTCGTCAGCAATTGTCTCGTGAACAACACCGACCATTCCTATGCGCTATCGTTACTGGTGAAGAGAAATGGTATTTTTATGTTCACATAATGAAAAGAAAGGAATGATTGAGCCCAAACAAAGCAGTAACTCCCCGTACGAAGACACGCGTGTATCCACGAAAGATAATGTTATCCATCTGGTGAAACAGCAACGGTGTCATGTACTACGAATTGCTCCCCCGAGCTGTAGCCATCACTGCTGGTATTTATTGTCAACAACTGAGGCGTCTTGCAAACGCAACGCAAGAGCGACGATCAGGAAGACTGCGCGGACTGATTCTGCTAGACTTACAAAACACACTGTACTGAAGTGGGGGGTGGGAAGTCATTGCGCAACCACCTTATTCATCTGATCTTGCGCCCTCAGATTTTCACCCCTCCCTTCTTCCTCCATCGGATAACCTTTAACGAACTTCCTTTCCGGATGAAAATGACATCCGAACATGGCTCGACCTCCGCCTCAAAACCACGTGATTTCTACAGTCGCAGAATAGAAATGTTACCCAGGCGTTGGCAGACTTGTGAATAGTGACGGAGAATATATTATTGACGACTGAGGTCTCTGTTATGCATATATGTTGTGTTTATTAAACTTATGGGAAAACGCTACGAATTTTTGCACCAACCCGATACAAACAACTAGAACTGACAAAAGATTATCACGATGTGGCGGTTACGACAGAGAGAGGAAGACAGACACCTTACGTTATTCTGACGCGTGAAAATCTCTCTAGTGCTCAGTCATCCGTTGCCTGGAAAGAGGCTGGATGACAACGCAATTCATGACAGACTCACTGGATACTACTATAAAACGTCGACCTGTTCGCTATTCTGTAAGATACCTCTGCTACTGTTGCATATCTTTAAAGGTCACCTCAACTTTACGTAAATTACTACCTGTGTGAGGACCCCATCTGCGCTGCAGTTTCACACTACTCCATATGTGCGCAGGTGTCAAGTTCACGAGGAAATTTTCGCGGCCATTCCGAGTAAGCATGTTATGTTATGTTGTGTTAACTGGGAGCCTAAAAACGACGGAGGGACTCCGTCCCCGCCGCAGCCGCAGTGGTCCACAACCCCACGACGACTACCGCAGTCCACTTCACCCCTCCGCCGCCCCACACCGAACCCAGGGTTATTGTGTGGTTCGGCCCCCGGCGGACCCCCCAGGGAACGTCTCACACCAGACGAGTGTAACCCCTATGTTTGCGTGGTAGGGTAATGGTGGTGTACGCGAACGTGGAGAACTTGTTTGCGCAGCTATCGCCGACATAGTGTAGCTGAGGCGGAATAAAGGGAACCAGCCCGCATTCACCGAGACAGATGGAAAACAGATGGAAAACCGCCTAATAACCGTCCACAGACTGGCCGGCCCACCGGACCTCGACACAAATCCGCCGGGTGGATTCCTGTCGGGAACCGGCCCTCCTTCCCGCCAGGAACCGAGTAAGCATAGCCATACATCTACGTGTGTTGAAACGTGATAAAAACAGATTCGTGCCTCTTGCTTCGTCCGCCTGTGAAGGACGCACATTTAAGTTAACTATTCCGGTGTCTAGGATGGCCACTGCAGCCTTCCAGCATACAGTCTCGACATTAACAGACCACAAGCACGGCTTGGAATTGTACCGTTCTCTGCGGGCCTCCGCCTCTGACGTCAGTCAACCATCTCACGAAACGAGCGGTTGAAACAGGCGGCTGCATTTCCCTTTGCGTACTCCTTCGCCGTGCTTGACACACTGGTGGAGATGGGCGCCAGAGCGCCTTCCAGACGGCGTCTGGATGGTCGGTGAGGCAGGCTCCAGGGCTCCAGGCAGCGGGGTGAAAGTCTCGAAGCGGACAGCTTACGCAACCTGAGTGTAATAGCCCGCGCGCCGTGTCGAACCGCAGACCTTTCGTGATCGCAGGAATTGCGTACAGAACACACAGCGGTACCCTGAGAAGGACTGGATTAAACGGAGCTACAAGCCCTCAGCCTCCGGTTAATAAGCGAAGATGGAACTTTTACATACTTCCAGCTGTTACGAATGCTTATGGAGCATATTTATTACATTCATTACGTCCATCAAATACCTATATTCTAGGAACTACAAGGGAAAGTGCTTCTTTAATAAATAGTAGCTACTTCTCTTACTATAATTCGGTACTAGATGGGTCCATAGGCCTCATGTAATTATTAAACGTATACAGATATCAAATAATTTAATTTTAAATTACTGTGTTTCCACTAGGCAAAAGTTTCAAATACAACTTTCCGCACATACATAAATACAGCCGCTAGTCCGAACATCAAGCAAATGTGAACGGTGGCCAGATCATGACGTCGTACAAAGTATGACTTGGACACCATTCTTACTTAGTTCATGTTAGAATTAGCGTCTGTATTCATGTCTCTTTGGATATTTGTATTTGAGTACAATAGACTAAAACTACTAACAGGGTGAATGTGGGGACTAAATCCAACTACTGCTCTCCGCACCTACAAGGCGCTCATCCGTCTCATCTACACCTATGCCATGTTCTGTGGACCTCTCCTCCAAAATTTTCCCACCCCGCTCAAGAGTGTAATCAGTCCGCCAAGCCTTCTGGGCCCGCCCACCTCCTTTACCATTTAATCAAATTTCCCCATCTCCTTGAACACTTTGAACACCTGCTCCTCTCCTAAACCTGCACCCTATATTCAGCATAAAGCCTCCACCATCCTAGAGAACCCTAAGCAGCTGCCACATCTCAACCAACAGGTTCCACCTCCGCGCACTGCGGAATTTAAATCACCTTCCACTCCCTGACTATGGACCCATCCTCGGATCCGCCCATCATTTCCTCGCCCAGCTGACATCCTGCTCCTATTCTAACAGACGCATCCCAACTATCAGTTTCTTCTCACACAGACACGCCTCATCCTTCTCCATCCGACATCCCAATACAGCCCACCTCCCAACCTATACTCGCCGTTACCAGGAGCACACAGCACATCATCCCCATTATGGCTTCGAATGTACATCACATTATCATCATCTTTTGATGAACAAAACATCTGTGGTTCAACTTCATAAATTGTTCTACACTACTGGCCATTAAAATTGCTACACCACGAAGATGAAGTGCTCCAGACACGAAATTAACCGACAGGAAGAAGATGCTGTGATATGCAAATGATTAGCTTTTTAGAGCATTCACACAAGGTTGGCGCCGGTGGCAACACCTACAACGTGCTGACATGAGGAAAGTTTCCAACCGATTTCTCATACACAAACAGCCATTGATCAGCGTTGCCTGGTGAAACGTTGTGATGCCCCGTGTAAGGAGGAGAAATGCCTACCATCACGTTTCCGACTTTGATAAAGGTCGAATTGTAGCCTATCGCGATTGCGGCTTATCGTATCGCGACATTGCTGCTCGCGTTGGTCGAGATCCAATGACTGTTAGCAGAATATGGAATCGGTGGGTACAGGAGGGTAATACGGAACGCCGTGCTGGATCCCAACGGCCTCGTATCACTAGCAGTCGAGACGACAGGCATCTTATCCGCATGGCTGTAACGGATCGTGCAGCCACGTCTCGATCCCTGAGTCAACAGATGGGGACGTTTGCAAGACAACAACCATCTGCACGAACAGTTCGATGACGTTTGCAGCAGCACGGACTATCAGCTCGGAGACCATGGCTGCGGTTACCCTTGACGCTGCATCACAGACAGCGCCTGTGATGGTGTACTCGACGACGAACGTCGGAGCACGAATAGCAAAACGTCGTTTTTTGGATGAATCCAGATTCTGTTTACAGCATCATGATGGTCGCATCTGTGTTTAGCGACAACACGGTGAACGCACATTGGAAGCGTGTATTCGTCATCGCCATACTGGCGTGTCACCCGGCGTGATGGTATGGGGTGCTATTGGTTACAAGTCTCGGTCACCTCTTGTTCGCATTGACGGTACTTTGCACAGTGGACGTTACATTTCAGGTGTGTTACGACCCGTGGCTCTACCCTTCATTCGATTTCTGCGAACTCCTACATTTCAGCGGGGTAATGCAAGACCGCATATTGCAGGTCCTGTACGGGCCTTTCTGGATACAGAAAATGTTCGACTGCTGCCCTGGCCAGCAAATTCTCCAGATCTCTCACCAACTGAAAACGTCTGGTCAATGGTGTGCGAGCAACTGGCTCGTCACAATACGCCAGTCACTCTTGATGAACTGTGGTATCGTGCATGGGCAGCTGTACCTGTACACGCCATCCAAGCTCTGTGTGACTCAATGCCCAGGCGTATCAAGGCCGTTATTACGGCCAGAGGTGGTTGTTCTGGGCACTGATTTCTCAGGATCTATGCACCAATACTGCGTGAAAATGTAATCACATGTCAGTTCTAGTATAATATATTTGTCCAATGAGTACCCTTTTATCATCTGAATTTCTTCTTGGTGTAGCAATTTTAATGGCCAGTAGTGTACCAAGCTTTTCAGTCTCTTAGCATGCCAATGGAGAATATCTCTCCAGTACCTACTCTAAACAAATTACAGTGCTAGTTAATTACATCACACTAAATTATCGCTTATAGACAGCGGCATTTTTTTTTTTTTTTTTTTTTTTTTTTTTTAAAAGCGTGAGCTATTGGGGCAGCGAGACAGCCTTCTACTTACTGCTTATAGGCTGATCACCTTTTATCAATCTTTTGTCCCTCATCTGTGGCCTCCTGAAGTTTTTATGTCATATCAGATATCAAGCGGCAGTCCACCGGATCGATCAGACAGAAGGCGTGCCAAGTCTTATTAACAATTATTATTTATTGTTCTAGGAATTCATGTTAGTAGCCCTTACCAGCACATTGGGCTTTCCTGGCCTGTCTTCGCATTCAGTTTTGCATCTCACACTCTTGCTCACTTCAATTAGAAATGCTGTCCAACATTCTTATAGAGACCTTTGTTTTCTCTGGTTCATGGACTATATACCTTGTTTCTAGTACTTGCCTCTCCACCGAGGTAGCTTGTGCGTAGTTGTGACACATGAACAAGATGTACTCGGATATCCCTTTCCGACTCCACAGCCACATGGGTGATCGGCCCCTTCCGTGTCCTGTGTAGACACATCTGATGGGTATCATATCAAGCGAGAAAGTGCACAAGTCCTTTACTTGGTTTTCCTAAGGCACGACCATCTTTTAGTAGCACGGTCTCGTTCGTGAGTGCCGTTGTTAGCCGTGTCCACATGTACCGCGGAGCTAACAGCACCCGCGTCGAAGGATTACGTCAGCTCTCTTGGTAATTATGCGCGAATCGTAGCTCCGACTTCTCGTGGAACGTGCTGTTAGTTGGCCAGTACCGTAACATGCTGTAGCGAAGTATTGCTTTCATCAACGACATTTTATTTCTAAAATGTGTACACCATCGTCTTGTGATTCTGGTGTCGAACGACGAATAATTGCTCTCGTTGTGTCAACATGTCCCACATGTGCCTACGGCGATCCTTTCAAAGAATTCCTGACAGTGACGAGTGGCTCGATAAACTATATAACAGACTTTGATATGTGTCTGCAGCTATTGCCATTTGTGTTGTACTGCGATGATGCGATGGAGAAATGTGTTGAAGTAGTATATGCATAGCTATTCTTGTGCTTGAAAAAGTCTTAACGTATGCCGTACGATAAATAAATAATAATGTGAAATGTGGAAAGTGATCGAGATTTACATTGAGTATGCAGTCTGTTTTTGTTAACTACATGATGAAATACAATCGTGTGCAACTGATTCAGAGATAGCAGTTGTGTTGGAGAGAGCGCTCCTGATTCCACAGCGAATGGATCGATTCGACGTGTCCTGTCACCGACTGACCTTAAACCGTTCGTCGGTCTGACGGTCTACAGCGAAAACTGCCAGTGGCACATCAGCGCGGCAACTGTGTGTGCTAAATGAACATTTTATATTTTTTAATTGTTTCTGCACGTAAGTGACATGACGAAACGTCAGTCTTGACTAATCAGTACTTCCCCGTGCCAATTGCACTTCCTGCAGATCAAAATAACTTGAATTTCCGTCGCGTTCGGAATTGGACGGATCTGCCAAACCAGTTCTGTGCAGAAAGGGATACAAGCTGCAATGGTTGAATCTCATTTTAATAAAGCTATATATTACCTTTCTCTGAAAGTTAAAGGATGCAAACTGTGCTTCGGATGTGATTTAATTTTAATTCATTTTATCCATGTTTATGAAGTTCTTTGAGGTCCGCTAGTATACTTTATATTTTTGAAATGATTTTAACTGATTCAGTCACATTTTACTAATATTTATTAGGACGACACGTCCTGGCAACGTGCTGTCATCTTCATATGCGTTACAGTTACATGAAGACTGCTTCAATTTGAAGTATTTTGTAACTTTAATGCCCCTGATGATGAGAGCATGCTGCCGAAGCTCGTCCTGCTAATAACTATTAGTGAAAAATTAATGAAGCAGTAAAAATTGTTCCATAAGCTGGGTGCGATTGTAACCTTAATTAATACACTGCAATAGAACACAGCGAACATCAACAGGTGTGCCAACTAACCCGAGACCGCAGGCCCCTGCTGTTCCACTGGTAGCTCCGCCGTGTTGTAAAACAGGCGCCAGGGACAAAAATCTTCCACCATGCACGCTACCACTAAGAAATAATGTCAAAGCTAAGCAAAATATTATCAGCAGCGGTTGAAAATTTATTTACTGTTTTTTTTTACACATCTCAGCTTCAAGTCACATGTCGCGCAAAGTATCTGAAAGGGGATGCCGAAATGCAGGATTCTTGAAGTGTTTTCTGAGAACTAGATGGTGACCAATGCTCATTGTGACACGAATTATGTGAAAGGCAAGGAAAATCCTGTAGGTACTTAAACCTGGACTTAAAAATAACTTAGCCGACTGGCATCGTGAATGACTTTCTTGTGTCGGGACTTTCTTATGTCGGGAAAATGAACTTCGATTAAACTGACAGCTTGTTCTGTATGTTTCAACTTGTGACGATGAGACTGATTGTGAAGGTTCATTACCGTGAGGTTTAGATAAATGACGCCCTCTGCCTTCTTTTCCGTTATCAAGGCCATAACCCGAAAGCCAGTGAGTTCCGAAATATTTCTGAACGACTGTCCGCATACTTCTTCGTACCAGGGACTTGACATTTGTCGCTAACGCTATCTTTAGAGAACTGTAGAAGCTTAAGTATTCTACCTAGGGGCTAAGGACTTCACACTTATCACTGGTATGTTTCTTTAAACATTTCTTCGACACAAAACTTAGCGGCCCTTTTACTCGCACATGATGAAATCGAATCCACTGCCGGCTGGTGGGGGCGTGCCGTGTTCCGTTAGCCTTTAGCGTCCTCGTCTCGGCTCGCCTGCAGACAGCGGAATGCCCAAGCAAGGTCGGCCGCCCTGGGTCACGTGGCCTCGACACGCACGTACGACAGACAGCGCCATCTTGCGGAGGGCACTGTAACTAAGTCTTCTTGCTTGGTAGCGATTCGTCTTGAAGGGAAGGTAGCATAGCCCTCTACAACATCGACTTGCGAATACCGTGATTAGGCTCCGCGTGATACCCCCTTCCGACGAGGGATGGTGGTTATCTCTGAAACAACCGGCTTTCGGTTATATTGGCTTTTTTCAACGGCAGTTTAACCTGAGTGTTAAAACCGCCCAAAATAACCGGTTGCTGAAAGAACCGATTTTCGGTTCCTTGTATCTGTTATGACCGGTAATAAACGTAGAATTCGAACAAAGATTCAAGAATTTTGACTCCCTCAGTTTTAAAGCACATAGAATCAAATACTGCACTTACAAGCATATGAGAAAAAACTTCGTCCATCCAAAATTCGCTTCTTTTCCTGAAAAGTAATAAGTGGTTGAATGCCACAAAAGACACCAATATTTTCCTACTGATTCCAATTTTTTGAAACTCTGGTCAAAAATCATATTGTAATCGAGGATCAAACCACTATTTGGGTTTTGGGAATAGTCAGTGCTAAAGGGTGAAAACTGAGGTTGAAAACTCTCTTTTTTTCGTTTTAATTTGTCCCTAAGCTCCAAGCAGATAAAGACATATTCGTAATTTACACAGGCACTTTCGATTTTTATTGTAAACTATGAATGAACTGTTAAGTTTTAAGTTTGCTCGTTGGTTGAGGCTCCTCCCGTTCTTAATCTTTTAAAGGAACTAGAACATTGTACTGATTGGTACCGCACTTTGTAAAATGCTTCCGACTAGGGATGGTACCACTCTGTAATACAGCTACCATTTACACCGTATGGGACAAGTCTCGCACACTGCATGTACAAGCGTACCATCCTGTGGGCTGCGCCACACGGTAACAGGTTCATTATTGATTCAGCAATACTGTACCAATTCTTATGCCATGTGTTTGTTGCTCGTTTCTGTCGGCATTGTTATTAAAATAGCACTGGTAGCTTTTCCTATCTTCTACAATACGAATATGGAAATTTTACGAATAAAAAATTACTCGTTTTGAAAAAGGTTTATATAAAAACCAAACATTTTAGCACTGCTAATTGATATTACTAAAAATAAAACAACACCTATGATGTTGTTGTTGTTGTCTTCAGTCCTGAGACTGGTTTGATGCAGCTCTCCATGCTACTCTATCCTGTGCAAGCTTCTTCATCTCCCAGTACCTACTGCAACCTACATCCTTCTGAATCTGTTTAGTGTATTCATCTCTTGGTCTCCCTCTACGATTTTTACCCTCCACGCTGCCTTCCAATACTAAATTGGTGATCCCACGATGTCTCAGAACATGTCCTACCAACCGATCACTGCTTCTAGTCAAGTTGTGCCAAAAACTCCACTTCTCCCCAATTCCACTCAATACCTCCTCGTTAGTTATGTGATCAACCCATCTAATCTTCAGCATTCTTCTGTACCACCAAATTTCGAAAGCTTCTATTCTCTTCTTGTCTAAGCTATGTATCGTCCACGCTTCACGTCCATACATGGCTACACTCCATACAAATACTTTGAGAAACGACTTCCCGACACTTAAATCAATACTCGATGTTAAAAAATTTCTCTTCTTAAGAAACGCTTTCCTTGCCATTGCCAGTCGACATTTTATATCCTCTCTACTTTTACCATCATCAGTTATTTTGCTCCCCCAAATAGTAAAACTCCTTTACTACTTTAAGTGTCTCAGTTCCTAATCTAATTCCCTCAGCATCACACGACTTAATTCGACTACATTCCATTATCCTCGTTTTTCTTTTGTTGATGTTCATCTTATACCCTCCTTTCAAGACACTGTCCATTCCGTTCAACTGCTCTTCCAAGTCCTTTACTGTCTCTGACAGAATTACAATGTCATAGGCGAACCTCAAAGTTTTTATTTCTTCCCCCTGGATTTTGTTTCCTTTACCGCTTGCTCAATATACTCGATGTTAACAAATTTCTCTTCTTAAGAAACGCTTTCCTTGCCATTGCCAGTCTACATTTTATATCCTCTCTACTTCTACCATCATCAGTTTTTTTGCTCCCCCAAATAGTAAAACTCCTTTACTAGTTTCTGTACAAATTGTAAATAGCCTTTCGCTCTCTGTATTTCACCCCAGACACCTTCAGAATTTGAAAGAGAGTATTCCAATCAACATTGTCAAAAGCTTTCTCTAAGTCTACAAATGCTAGTAAAGTAGGTTTGCCTTTCCTTAATCTTTCTTCTAAGATAAGTCGTAGGGTCAGTATTGCCTCACGTGTTCCAACATTTCTACGGAATCAAAAATGATCTTCCCTGAGGTCGGCTTCTATCAGTTTTTCCATTCGTCAGTAAAGAATTCGCGTTACTATTTTGCAGCTGCGACTTATTAAACTGATATTTTGGTAATTTTCACATCTGTCAACACCTGCTTTCTTTGAGATTGGGATTATTATATTCTTCTTGAAGTCTGAGGGTATTTCACCTGTCTCCTACATCTTGCTCACCAGATGGTAGAGTTTTGTCAAGACTGCCTCTCCCAAGGTCGTCAGTAGTTCTAATGGAATGTTGTCTACTCCGGGGGCCTTGTTTCGACTCAGGTCTTTCAGTGCTTTGTCAAACTCTTTACGCAGTATCCTATCCCCCATTTCAATTTCATCTACATCCTCTTCCATTTCCATAATATTGTCCTCAAGTACATCGCCCTTGTATAGGCCCTCTACATACTACTTCCACCTTTCTGCTTTCCCTTCTTTGCTTAGAACTGGGTTTCCATCTGAGTTCTTGATATTCATACAAGTGGTTCTCTTTCCTCCAAAGGCCTCTTTAATTTTCCTGTAGGCAGTATCTATCGTACCCCTAGTGAGATAAGCCTCTACATCCTTACATTTGTCCTCTAGCCATCCCTGCTTAGCCATTTTGCATTTCCTGTCTATATCATTTTTGAGACGTTTGTATTCCTTTTTGCCTGCTTCATTTACTGCATTTTTGTATTTTCTCCTTTCATCAATTAAATTCAATATTTCTTCTGTTACCCAAAGGTTTCTACTAGCCCTCGTCTTTTTACCTATTTGATCCTCTGCTGCCTTCATTATTTCATCCCTCAAAGCTACCCATTCTTCTTCTACTGTATTTATTTCCCCCATTCCTGTCAATTGTTCCCTTATGCTCTACCTGAAACTCTGTACAATCTCTGGTTCTTTCAGTTTATCCAGGTCCCATCTCCTTAAATTCCCACCTTTTTGCAGTTTCTTCAGTTTTAATCTACAGTTCATAACAAATAGATTGTGGTCAGAGTCCACATCTGCCCCTGGAAATGTCTTACAATTCAAAACCTGGTTCCTAAATCTCTGTCTTACCATTATTTAATCTATCTGATACCTTTTAGTATCTCCAGGATTCTTCCAAGTATACAACCTTCTTTTATGATTCTTGAACCAAGTATTAGCTATGATTAAGTGATGCTCTGCGCAAAATTCTACCAGGCGGCTTCCTCTTTCATTTCTTAGCCCCAATCCATATTCACCTACTATGTTTCCTTCTCTCCCTTTTCCTACTGATGAATTCCAGTCACCCATGACTATTAAATTTTCGTCTCCCTTCACTGCCTGAATAATTTCTTTTATCTCATCATACATTTCATCAATTTCTTCGTCATCTGCAGAGCTAGTTGGCATATAAACTTGTACTACTGTAGTAGGTGTGGGCTTCGTGTCTATCTTGGCCACAATAATGCGTTCACTATGCTGTTTGTAGTAGCTTACCCGTGCACCTATTTTTTTTATTCATTATTAAACCCATTCCTGCATTACCCCTATTTGATTTTGTATTTATGACCCTGTATTCACCTGACCAAAAGTCTTGTTCCTCCTGCCACCGAACTTCACTAATTCCCACTATATCTAATTTTAACCTATCCATTTCCCTTTTTATATTTTCTAACCTACCTGCCCGATTAAGGGATCTGACATTCCACGCTCCGATCCGTAGAACGCCAGTTTTCTTTCTCCTGATAACAACGTATGATAGCCGAGACCAAACATATATCGAAAAATACTGATTAATCAGAACTAAAATACCGGTATCGGTTTTTCCCATTTCTACCTATGACCGATGTTCACTGCAGCGTTCACTTGACCATTAATGCCAGTCTCCGAAATCGGAATCGCTACGTCATTTGCAAGCAGCTCCTCAGTTAATAAATACGTTTCACAATAACCGCTACCAGATACAATTTTTGACGTCTTATTTATATGTTACTTTCGCAACATATTTTGAGGTATAACGCATCCGCTGATTGTCATGACCACACAAAGACGTTTAGATTAATTGTGCAATGATTTTCTTTACGATGTTGTGGTTTGAGCTTCGGACCGCCTCGTGTCAAAGAGAAGCATATTTCTGAGAAAACATTTCTTCTTTCACTGGTCTGCTTGAATACGAGTATTTCAGACTGAGCTGCACGCTGTCGCTTGAAATGACAGGCCAAACGTACTATTCGTTTGATTTCAACATCCCGAAGGTTCCGCGACCTGGGCGTATCGCGCAGCGTTCAGCGCTAAGTTGTCTGTTGAATGCTCAGTCCCACGTGGGTAAAGAGCGTACGCTAACTGCACAGATTGATCTCTCAGACGTGGACTCATTCCTGAATTTGAAGTAACTTCTGCGTGGTCATAGTCTTCCTTCTGTGGATAAGTTTATCGTTGGCATCACCAGAGCCATTCTACAGAACAACACGAATGGTCTCTTGCGTAATGCTTCCCATCAATTAATTTTTATTTTATTTGTTTTATTTATCTATCATCTATCGTGGGACCATATGAACCAAAGCTACATGGAACGAATCACTACACAATTTACAGAATGCTGATTAGAAAATTTACTAATAAAAGAACTAAAGAATTAATCAAACAATAAAAAAATTGCAAGAGATTGTACGAATAAATCAAGCATCGCAGAGAAACGTTCTCAACTACTGGGAGGAAGTCATGTGCAGAACAGAAGGAGTGTGCCTCAGGGAAACTCCTTGACTTAAGACTTGAAGGCTTGGCGTTTATCACTATTGAATGGGAAAGCTGCTGAATATTGCACACATTTCCGTACAATGCTTAAGAAAGTGTTGTCCAAGTGTAGATCTTTCTTCCTTCTAGCGTTCACAGAATGAATGTTTCAGTTTCATCCGAAGGAGTTACTGTCGTGAACAATGAATCTCACGACGGAGAACAGATTGGACGCAACTCGCAAACTGCAACTGCAGATCTGTCAGGTCGCTCTTTTCTGGGCTGTAATTAGGCCACTAAGGACCAGAAGGGCTAAAATGAACATTTTCAAAAAGACGCTTTAAAATAAATATGTAGATAAGCAAAAAATTATGTGCCTTGTCTGTGAAGTCACGCGCGCACTGGTATTTGTTAATTTAAACACTCAGTCAATATCAACTAATCGTACTGCTTTAGATAGCTCCTCTCTTGGCTGATTGTACCGCTGTATCACTGGGTGATATTTTGCCGTTGTTACAGGCGGCCATGGCGGCGGTGAAAGGAAACGACATGAGCGACGACAACTTCTCCGACGATGACGACGAGACCACCCCCCTGTACGGCGGAAGGTGAGTACCTACAAGTCTGGCTAGAGTGGCGACATTACGTTCCAGGAACAGATTGGCTTAGAGAAGAAGCCCACGGTCACTGAAACGACGTCCAAAACAGGCCGAGGCAATCGGATGTAATGCAAGCCATTGCAGCTCTTGTCTGATGCCTTCGTTTTACTGCCTGTCTGGTAAAGTACGACCTTTCACTTTCCCTAGGAACTTCATTTAAGCTGCATGTAGGCTATATTTGAGTTTTCCTTTTCAGATGAGATCCAGTTTATACACATTCGTACGGTACTGGAGGCACTACTGTTATCTAATAGAACTTTAGCGATATTTTCTTTCTTGTCTTATACTGAAGATTTATTTCACCTCCACAGTTAGGTCCATCAATCCCCTAATAGTGCAAAAAGGTAATTTAGAGACTGTGTTCAATGAGCAGGATTTAAAAAATATATAAAACACAATTGTGAAATCTTTCCGCTACCAAGTTTTATTACACAGTTGTACGGTAAACTGTAATCAAGCCGAACATTGAACACCACAGTGCTTTACTAAGCACGATCCTGTCAAAAGTGGTACGCTCTTGCCTTTTCACATCATTTAATCATTTCCAGAGGCGAAAGAAACGACAAATGAAAGAACAAATTGTTAGACCGACCGAGGATGACATTCACCTGTTGAGTCACTGGGTCACTGCCTCACAGCAACTGGGTAGTAAAGTTGCCATAACTCTACATAAGGAAAAGTTTGGGGTTATCCACATGGGTACTAAAATGAATCCCTTAAATTTCGGTAACACTATAAAGCAAACAAATTTAAAGGCTGTCACTTCAAGTAAACACCTAGGGATTACAAGTACGAACAAAATACATAAATGTGTTGTGGGCAAAACGAACCAAAGACAGAGTTTTATTGGCAGAACACTTAGAAGATGCAACAGGTCTACTAAAGAGACTGCCTCCACTACGCTTGTCCGTCCTCTTCTGGAGTACTGCTGCGCAGTATGGGATCTGTATCAGATAGGATTGACGGAGGACATCGAAAAAGTTCAGAGAAGGGCAGTTCATTTTGCATTATAAGGGAGAGAGTGTCACGGATATGATACGCAAATTGGGGTGGCACTCATTAAAAGAAAGGCGTTTTTCATTGCGGCAAAATATTTTAACGATATTTCAATCACCAACTTTCTCCTCTCAATGCGAAAACATTTTGTTGGCCCCAAACTACTCAGAGAGAAATGAAAATCGTAATAAAAATTCGAACGGAAAGATTTAAGAGTTCGTTTTTCCCGCATGCTGTTCGAGACTGGAACGGTAGAGAAATAGTCTGAAGGTGATTCTATAAACCTTGCGCTGTTCACTTATGTGTGAATTGCAGAGTAGTCATGCAGATGTATACGAACTCGAAGGCTGGTTTAAACATTACAGGGCTTTACTAGGCAAGGTCATATTACAAGTGGTATGACGTTGCCTTTGAACTGACTAACCCAGCCAGTTATAAGGGAACTTACATTTTTACTTGGATTCCCAACCACAACGGAATTTGGTATTTTTCACGTTAAGAAACACTGACAGAAGTGAAAGAATGAAAAGTGACTCATGAAAACTCTAGAATTAACCGAGGATCGAACCCAGGACCTATGGATCCGTAGTCTGGCACTTCCCCACTTTTTTTTCCATTGAGCCGAAATAAAGTAATAAGTAGGGCTTATAAACCATAGCAGAGTGATTCTGAAGTCGAAGAACTATTTATATATGGATAAAAATTGAGTCCGTAAAAAAAAGAGTGGAAGAGAAAATGATTAGTGACTTTGTCGATGTTTCTGAGGATTCATTCCTCGCTCGAGTTAAGTGAGGCTGCCCATTGTAAACCTTTCGGATCTTTTTCTGCCAAGTCGCAAAGCGAGCTCGGACTTGGGATGAAAGGATAACAAACTGAAGTGTTTGGCAGGAGATATCGGAGCCCGAACTTGTCTCACGACCATAAGAAATCATTGTAAACCTTGGTCAGACTGTCCCATAGTAACGTCGCTCAAAAGTGTTTCTTTAATGTGTGTACACACACCTTTTTGTGCGTAATATGAATGAAGTAGGCGGGTTCCTAGATAAGTACTGGAGCACCCAAAAATTTATTCAGTGAGGTTGTAATGCAAATGCAATAAAAAAATTGAGGGAATTATGCAATTGGTGAGGCGATGGAGGGAACACTAGCATGCTACACACTGAGCACAGTTGCTTTGTTCTTTCTTTAATTTTCTAGTTTGGCATCTGTTAGAACGTTCTCACAGACAGGAAGACGCCATATGTTATGATGCACACTTATAACTAAGTTACGTTCGCGTGAATTCTAACAGCTCGTTTCGGTTCAGGTATCTACATCTACATGACTACTCTGCAATTCACATTTAAGTGCTTGGCAGAGGGTTCATCGAACCACAATCATACTATCTCTCTACTATTCCACTCCCGAACAGCGAGCGGGAAAAACGAACACCTAAACCTTTCTGTTCGAGCTCTGATTTCTCTTATTTTATTTTGATGATCATTCCTACCTATGTAGGTTGGAGTGATAATACTGGAGGAACAGGTATTCGCTGACTGAATGGGTATTTGAAGCTGTTACATTCTTGTAAAATTGTCACATGAGGGGGAACTCTCACGAACATGTAAAACAGTTCGTTCATTATCAACTAGTTCATGCTAGCTTTTTATTGTCATTGTGGCAAGGAGCACTGGCTGCCGAAATGGTAGGCTACTAACACGTTGTATTGACTGAAAATTCAACTAAATTCTAAATGTTGACAGGGAAAGACTTAACTAGAGCGCGTAGATGTAAAGTCTTCATATCTCTATTAGCGCTTTCTTTCCGTGAAGAATTAGTATGAAATTTAAAGGAGCAACCGTGGTCGAGTGAAACAGTACAGTGGTCAGACACATGGCCTGTATTCAGAAACAGGCATATTCAAGATACAATTTGACCATGGTGATTTGCAGGCTAGTTCCTTCAACAAAACCGTGTTCAAACTCGCTGTAATTTCAAGTTAATAATGGTGTTTACTTTTCCATCACTGTGGCAGTCTGAAATTGCATTAACGGACCAACTAAAACAGGTATACACTCGGACAATAGTATACAAAATGGTCGTTTTACTTGGAAGTGTTACCAAGTGTTCCTTTTCTAACCATGCGTCGGAATCACCAACGAAGTCCTTGCGTGATGCCTAAGTACCGGGCGGAGAACATGCGAGGTTCTCGCGATGTGTTACGTTCGCTTTGCGATAACTCTTTTGAGCACATTTTACCCAAAGAACAGCGCAAAAAAGACAACTTTTTTCTACGTCAGATACGTACATAATCGTTTACACATTTGGAACAGCACTCCCTTGGAGAGAGGCACAATGAATCATAGTGATATATGTGGTGAAATAGGGACATATGCTTATCTATTGTTGCCATAGGTCAGATGCGTGGTGGAACAGGAACCACGTTTTGATCTGTAGTTGCTATAGATCAGAACATAGTTCCTATTCCACCACACATATCACTATGATTCATTGTGGCTTCTCCATGGAAGTACTTTTCCTAATCTATAAACGATTTAGGAGACAATCTCAGCAGCCCTCTTACTCTGTATACAGACAAAAAAAAAAAAAAAAAAAAAATGCTTCAAATGGCTCTGAGCACCATGGGACTTAACATCTATGGTCATCAGTCCCCTAGAACTTAGAACTACTTCAACCAAACTAACCTAAGGACATTACACAACACCCAGTCATTACGAGGCAGAGAAAATCCCTGACCCCGCCGAGAATCGAACCCGGGAACACGGGCGTGGGAAGCGAGAACGCTACCGCACGACCACGAGCTGCGGACTGTGTTCAGACGATTCTGTCGTTTATCGTCTAGTAAAGTCACTAGAAGATCAAAACAAATTGCAAAATGATGTAGAAGCGATATCTGTACGGTGTGGAAAGGGGCAATTTTCTCTACTCAGTAACAAGTGTGAGGTACTCCACACGAGTACTAAAACGAATCCGTTAAATTTCGGTTGCGCGAAAAATACCCAAATTTAAATGTTGTCGATTTAACTAAATACCTAGGGATTACATTACGAACAACTTAAAGTGGAACCTTCACATAAAATGTAGGGAAGGCGAACTAGAGACAGGCCTGTATTAGCAGAACACTTAGAAGATGTAACAGACCAACTAAAGAGTCTGCCTACACTACGCTTGACAGTCCTCTCCTGAGCAGTATTGCTGCGCGGTATGGGATCTCTACCAGATAGTGGATATCGGAAAAGTTCGAAGAAGGGCAGCTCATTTGATATTACAGCGGAGAGAGTGCGAGCTGTGATACGAGAGTTGGGGTGGCAATCACTTAATAATACGAAGTTTTCGTTTCAGGGAAATATTTTCATGAAATTTCAGTCACAGACTTTCTCCTCCGAATGCGAAAATATTTTGTTACTCTCACCTACATAGAAGACATAATCACCGTCATAAAATAAGAGAACTCAGAGCTCTCACAGAAAAATTTAGGTATCCGCTTTTCCCATATGCTATTCAAGAGCGGAATGGAAGGGAAATAGTTTGAAAGTGTTCGATCAACATTCAGCCAAGTGAATTTTGTAGTAGTTTTGTAGATGTACTCTCTCTCTCTCTCTCTCTCTTTCTCCCCGTCTGAACAGACCTCGAAAGGTCCAACAGTACCAACCGGGCAACCACTGGATGCGGATATGGAGGGCCATGCGGTCAGCACACTGCACTCCCGGCCGTTGTCAGTTTACGACACTAAAGCTGCTACTCCTTAGTCAAGTAGCAGCTCGATAGGTCTCACAACGGTTGAGTGCACCCTGCTTGCCAACAGCATTCAGCACACTGGACAGTCACCATCCAAGTGCTAACCAAACCCGAAAGTGCTTAACTTGAGTAATCTGACGGGAACCGGTGTAACCACTCCACGGCATGTAAATGTACTTGCTTTTATCAATGACTCGTGAAAATATGGAGCTTCTGTTTCACAGCTTTGTAAGTATTCATTTCGCACTATCCGTTAACGTATACAAATTTCATTATTCTCTAACGAAAAATATAGCGTAGGAACCCAAGCAGACAAAAAATAGAAGAAGAGGAAGAGAGAGAGAGAGAGAGAGAGAGAGAGAGAGAGAGAGAGAGAGAGAAAATTTCCATAGGGCTTTTCCACAACGACTTCTGATTTCAAAATTCTGAACATCAGGAATTTTAGCTCAGATGGCTCTAAGCACTATGGGACTTTACATCTGGGGTTATCCGTCCCTTAAATTTAGAACTACTTGACCTAACTAACCTAAGGACATCACACACATCCATGCTCGAGGTAGGATTCGAACCTGCGACCGTAGCAGCCACGTGGTTCCGGACTGAAGCGCCTAGAACCGCTCGGTCACAGCGGCTGGCGAATTTTAGTTGGAAACTACGCCACAAATAACAATCTGTCACAGTTTTGTTGTTTATCGGTTACTGTTTCGGCTCAAATCATCCCTGACTCCTCATCCCTCTTCCAACTTATACACACATAAAATAGCCTGCTGAATATTAGCTTGACTGAAGAACTGCATCGAATCTTTACAGCTGCTCGACAATGACACTATGTGGATTGGACAAAAATTAAACAGCAACTACCTGTACAAGTGGGCGTCAGCCTTTACTGTTAAATAAATGTGGTGATTTATCAAAGTAAACAGGAGTATAAATATAGGTCCCATTATTAATGGACTTGACCTCTTAGCAAAAAATAATCCTGACCAGATTAGGAGCATCTTGACAGACACAGGGATTATGACCACAATGCTGTTGTAGTTAGACCGAATACCTTAACATCCAAACCCGCCTAAAATAAACGCAAAATACATCTGGTCAAGAAAGCAGATAATAATTCGCTTCACACCTTCCTACGAGACAGTCTCTACTCCTTCTAATCTGATTACGTGAGCATTGACCAGACGTGGGTTAAATTCAAAGAAATAGTATCACCTGAAATTGAGAGATATATACCACATAAATTAATAAGATATGGTTATTGATTTCCCTTGAAACGAAAAACAGGTCAGAACACTATTGCAGAAGCAACGAAAAAAAGCATTCCAAATTTAAAAGAACACAAAATCCCCAAGATTGGCGAAGTTTTACAGAAGCTCAAAATTTAGTGCCAGCTTCAATACAAGATGCTTTATCGTAGTTTCCACAATGATACGCTCTCTCGAAATCTGGCAGAAAACACAAAGTACTCCACTACCAAGACGCAATCAGTACATAACACTCATCTGCCCTATTCTGGGACATTGCTCAGTGTGGAATCCACATCAGACAGGATTGATGGAGGACATAGAGAAAGTTCACAGAAGGGTAACTTATTTTGTATTATCATGAAATGGGGGAGAGAGTGCCACAGATATGACACATAAATTAGGGTGGCAGTCATTAAAATGAAGGTGGTTGGTTTTTTTTGTGCTGCAGGACTGTGTCATGAAATTTCAATCACAAACGTTCTCCTTAGAGTGTGTAAACATTTTGTTGGTGTTCCTTTACACAGCCTTTACATGTGCTGTTGGAGAGTGGAATAGTAGAAACTAGCTTTGATGTGGTTCGATGAAACCTCCACCAGGTACTTGACTGTGAATTGAAGAATAATCATGTAGATGTAGATGTGTTAATAGATCATTTTCTTTGAGGTATTTAATAATGTTTGAACACAGTATATGTTCTAAACTCTTACCACGAATTCTTTTCGGTGATGTGGGTCTATATTTCATTGGATTACTTCAATTTCTTTCTTGTATATTGGTGTGGGCTGTGCTACTTTCCTGTCCTTATGCATCATATTTTGTCGGGTGAGCAGCTATATATGAATATTGAATATGGAACTATTACATTGGCATACCCTGTACAGAAACTAATTGGTATGCAGTCTGCACTGTAAGACTTACCTTTTTTAAGTAATTGAGTTGCTTCACTACACAGTCTGCACGTATTTCTAAAGCTACTCATGCTGGCAGCTGTTCTTAATTTGAAATCTGTAATATTTACTGCACCATCTTTTGTGAAGGAAGTCTGGAAAACTATGTTTAGTAACACCGTTTTAATGGTGCTGTCATCGATATTTGATAACATTACCATTGATATCACACAGTGAAGGTACTGATTGTTTGTTACCCCTGGTGCACTTTATATATGACCAAAATTACGAGACAGAGTTCCAGTGTGGAATCTATTAAAGGCATCTCACATTGAAGTCCATTCTAACCTTCTGTAAAACATCAGCAATCTTATGATTTTCCCATCTTTTAAATCTGGCATGGTTTTTGTTGCTTCTGAAACAGTGTCCTTACCTGTTTTGTGTGACATGAAGGCTCTGTTCTGTCCCTTATAAATTTACTTGGTATGAATTTCTCAACTGTAGCCAATACTAGTTATCTGAATTAAACCACACCTACTCTGTGCTTACATAGTTGGTCTGGAATGAATGGAGACTGTCTCTTCAGAAGCCATCAAGCAGATTGTTATCTGCTATTTTCAGTTGGTATATTTTGCATTTATTTTTGGTGGATTTTGATGTTATGGTATTTAGTCTCCCTGCAACAACCTTATGGTCACTAACCCTGTATCTGCCTTGTTATTTGTTCAGGACTGTACATTGCCAAGAGGTCTAGTAAGTTATTCAAACCATATAGGCCTACACTTTGTGTGAGCTTCTGAACTAAATGATCAAAATAGTTTTTGGATGCTGTATTTAGTACAATTTAATGTCTACCAACAACTTTAAACATGTATTTTTGCCAACAAGTCGATGGGAGATTGAAGTCACTGATAGTCAAATTTTGCTTGAACCTTTCAGCAACTGTATAATCTGAATTGAAGGGTCGCTAAAAGGAGCCAATTATTAATTTATTCCAGTTGTGAAGTATAATATCTACACATACTAATTTGTGGCCACTCTCTATTTCAATTTCACTACAATATAGATTACTTTCAACAGTAACAAACATGCCAACATCAACTGAATTTAACCTATTCTTTCTGAATACCATCCGGTCCTTGGTAAAAACTTCAGTTGAACTCATTTCCAGCTTTAGTCAGCTTTCACTGCCTATGACTATTTCTGCTTCAGTACTTCCTATGTGTGCCTAGAGCCCTGGTTATTTCCCAACACAACTAATAACAATTTACAATCATAAAACCAATGTTTCCTGGTTCTACCTTTCATCTATGTTTTCCATGAACCCTCTGAGACCAAATCCCTGTTTTTACACTTCCAAAACCATCCAACCAGAAAAACCACCTAATCCACTCCACACAACACCACTACACATGTAGCTGCTTCCTGTTTGTAATGGATCCCTGATCGTCTGTGGACTCCTGTCTTTCGTCTCCTTCTTTCTGGAAACAGAGGCAATGATCCAAGACAGTTGTAATATACCATGCAAACAGGAAAGAAGCTTTTGCCTTGCTTACTCATCTGCCTTTAGCAGTAATGTAATAAATGGAAAATATAATCCACCACTAACTTTCAAGATCTTGTTCTTTCTCTAGTAGAAGTACACATATTCATGCATACAGCCACATATATAGCCAAATGCACTCACCCATGGCCACAGAAAGAAAGAAAGGGTGTCCTTCTACTAGAAAAACAAAAAGCTCAACTTTTGGGGGCAACGCTATTACAAATTGAGTTGACTAGCCATAATGCACAAACTGACTTTACAGTTTCAATTTTTCAGTGCCTCTCTTATAACTTGTAAACTTCATGTAAGGTCTGCTGAGTGCCTAGGTGCCTAGCTGGGTATCACCCTTGGGAGTTGTTCTCATATTGAATCTTTTAGTATGTGGTGAAGCAACTACTATCGGTGAAATTTTTGGCAAATTAAAATTGTGTGACAGACAATGGAACTAATCCCAGTTCCTTGCCTTTCACAGTGAGTTCATTCTGAATATATCTCACCCCCTCTGACTGTGGATAAGCCATTTCACCAACATATCCTTTCACTCAGAAGTACTAGTCCAACAAGGTATGCTGGAGAACTTCTGTGCAGTTTGGAATGTAGATAATAGGATTCTCATAATGAATTCTGTGAAGGTGGGTTGTGACTCTGCCTGTGTAACTTAAATCAGTAAGAGTGTTGTCCACAAATGGCAGTGTTCTGGAACTGAGTCTCAGGCTAATACACAGTTTTATTCTGTTAGGAAGTTTCAAGTTTTAAAACTGACTATGAGTAAACTGATTTGTACTTAAAATTCACCCTTTACATTCTTGTTTTGGAGAAGTTGATCATCCCAATTATGTTTTGTAACTGATTCCTTAATTATCAATGTTTTGATTATATTATCAAGATAGGATTCTTTTTTGCTTCTTCTTAACACAGCAGATGTCATGTGAGCTAACTTATGGAGCAGATGGAGCTACTTAGATATCTATACCCTTATATCTATGTTTATACATGTATTTATTAAAATAAGATTCTATAGTTTAATAATAATGAATATACATAATATGATTTATGTGTAATCTTTTCAAAAGATGAATTGATCTCATTAAAACAATTAAGAAGCTTTTATGTGCTTTAAGATCTCAACAAGTTTCTAGAAAAAGTAGTTGCAGTAAAAGTGTATAATATTAGCCATTTAAAGATGTTTTATATGTGATTCATATTAGAACACACAGTAAAAATGTGTTTTTCTGTTAGTTTTGTCAAAGAGATACTTAAAATTAGCAGTCTACAATGTTATGTTCATAAGACAATGTAATTTTCAAACTTAAATGACACTGTTTAGGATATGTAAAACCCCTGCCAAAAAATTAACATTAAAAGCTACTGCACTATATCTACAAATTAGAATGTGTATTTTTTCATTCAAGTAAAATGAGTTTTTTTTCTTTCTCAGTAGTAATGATATTACTGTTTTATTTCAGCCAGAGAACCCAAGTTGAGACAAAAGGATGGGATGTCTTCCGCAATCCACCACCAAAGATGGACAGTGGTTCTATGGCAAACCAGAAATGTCTCGAAATTACTGTTCAAATGCTCAAAATTGTAGCCTATTTGCTAACCTTCATTATTGTCTTGGGATCAGGGGTGATAGCAAAGGGTACTACTCTATTCATGACATCACAGTTGCGCAAGGACAAAGAGATACTCTACTGCAACAGGGATCTAGGTAAGTTAACACTATCACATAGAAAGGTTCATATTAAAGGTATTTTACTGAAATGAAATGTAACTACAGTGGAAAGGATATGGCCTTTCCATGCGTGAGGCAACCCCAATAGAAGAAATGAGAGGAATTTTCATGCAGACTATGCCCCTTTTACCAGGATTTAGAATGAAGGTCTTCATTTGGTGGCCAATGTTTTCTGTAAACTCTCATTAAATGGAAACAAGAATTTTGATAATTATATAGATTAAAAAGAAAATTAGAAACATACCTGATTTGGTACACCTTCCACAATGTATCTGATGTTTAGATTCAAACAATGAAGATTCCATTTAGCTCAAAATAAGTAATAACATTTATTGTAAAAATTCTTCTATTCTTATGGCATAATGAGAACTATTACTATATGATAGATACTAGAGTACTCAAGTAGATATTTTCCTGCAAGTCAGAGGTAAACTGTTGTTATAAAAAATAACTGAGCAAGCAGCAACTTTTATTGAAGCAGAAGTTATTCTGATATTTTTGCTTTAAATTTTGCTTCAATAATTACTAATAGTTTATAGCAGTTCAGTGACAGTTAATTATGATCACTTTTCATACAGTTGCTCATTTTTGTCAGTTTATACCTTAAATTGTTCCACATCCCTGAGGGCTGTCTCCCATGTTGGGATTTACAGGACATGATAACTGAATGAAGTAATTATAACTGAATTATTCAATTTCCTTTCCTTTCTTTCTTTTTACAGGAAGGGAAAAGCAATTCAAGGCCACACTCCCAGATGAAGAACGAGTAGCATGGATGTGGTGCATAATGATAGCCTATTTGGTGCCTGAAGTGGGTTCATTTATTCGTTCCGCTAGAATTTGTTTTTTCAAATCTAGCAAAAAGCCTACAGTCCCAGAATTCTTAATTGTTTTTGTCATGGAAAGTTTACATGCTGTTGGAATGGCTATCTTGTTATTTTGTGTGCTTCCAAATCTCGATGTTATTAAAGGAGCCATGCTTACTAACTGTGTGTGTTTTGTACCTGGTCTTCTCGGTAAGAATACTTAAAATTATTTCATTTCTGTCTCTACTGAATTTTAGCTTTTGTAACTATTAAATATGATCTTAGAATTGCAGAAATAATGGAAAAACCATTTAGTCTAAACACGAAGAACTTTGCTGTAACAAGATATATTAATCAAAATTGATTTTTATATTTCAAGTTTATACACATTATTAAATGCTAATATATTGACAGGATTTAGATGCAAGTTCTTCTGCAGCTTCACTGTAATTTTTACTAGACAAACATTATGAAATGAATGGAGTTATGAGAGGAAGATGAAGCAGATAGTACACTTCTGTTTAAATTGTTAAGATATCTGCAAAAGAAATAATTATATGTTACTCTCTGTCAGTAATCCCCTTTTCTTATTGAGTTAATGAATTTCATAATTTTATATTAATGAATCACAAAACATTAGACTTGATAAAAAGAATTCATGCTTTGATAGTTTATATACTAAAATGGAGAAGTATAATGACAAGCATAGTATAACACAATTGACACATATTTTCTTGCAACAGATAGCTCATTAAAATTTTGTGTTACACGGCAAGATAAATAATAAATAAATAAAACTTGTCTGCTCCAACAGTGACAACAAACCTGTGCTGTCTATGACCACTGATTAAAATGATGTATCAGGAAGCATTTTGAATGAACAACATTTTTTATGTTTCATGAGTGCTGTACTATTTAATTTTTAATGTGACTTCTGTGAGTACAGTTAACTTCTAACTCTTTCCTATCTGCACAACAACTATATTCTCACACTTTCCATTATTATATTCCAGGAATGCTATCGAGGAGCAGCAAGGAAAGCAAGAGATTCATCAAAGTTATAATTGATCTTGTTGCATTAGCTGCACAAGCAACTGGATTCATAGTGTGGCCCATGTTAGAAGGTGGTCAGAAACCCCAGCTATGGCTGATTCCAGTTTCTGTAATATTTATTTCTTGTGGATGGTGGGAGAACTATGTAGCCTTTACAAAAGATTCTCCACTTGGTAATGCAGCTAAGCTAATACAAATTACTTTAATACGATGACAGTATTTGAATGAAAGTGAAAGTTATACTTTTTCTTTTGACAGGGTTTACAAAATCACTAGGCAAAATGATTGAAAGACTGAAAGAAACACGGTACTTCAGCTATGTTTTTATTTCTCTTTGGAAGATGATAGCATTTTTCTGTTCTGTAGTGTTCATATTGTTCCTCCAAGAAGAAAATGTTGATGGATTCTTTTCATTGGTTCCAAATGCCTTCGGTGCACACAAAATTCTTGTAACTGAGGTAATTGTGCTTTATGGATGCCTAATAAAAGCACTGCCATATATCAGTAATAGTCTGACATAAACTAATATCTGTGAATGAGCCACCCTTCAATAAGTGATTTTGTGTTATATATTGAAAGTTATAAGAGATTAAACAAGTTTATAACTAACATTCTTTTCCATTTCAGATAAAAGCAGTAACTATGCCTGATAGTCTACCAGACTTACATGATGCTGTTTCAACAGGTGAAACTGTAGATATTGATGCCTGGAACAACACAGCATTCTATGTACTTCTAATACATATTCTGGGAGCATATCTGTGTTACATTTTTGGTAAGTGATGACTGTCAAATTGCCACTCATGTCTACTTGAAATATCAAGAAGTTTTAAGCATTTCATAATATCATGCAAAATTAGAATATTTTTCTAGCATGAAGGTGTGAGGGTGGTTGATGATCACGGCTGGATATCTCACTGTTAAGAGCAATGCCCCCAAAAGACAACATATTGGGTCCATGTCCAATCCTGGCACGGAGCTTTAATCTGCAGGAAGTTTCAAAACAGTTCACATTCTGCTGTGGAGTGGAATATTCATTCTAGATGAATCTCTACCCAAATAAAAACAAGACGCTCTGAAACATGCAAAAATAAGATTGTGAATCAGTACAAATTAAATAGTAAATACGTACCCTGAGCTTCAATTTCTTATAGATAAATTCTGTGCTCTTATATTCACTCTACACATCATGCAGCATAGGAAACATCAAATCAGTAATGTTTCTAAAACTAAACCACATCCCACTGTCAGCCATATGGTATAAGGAAAGAAAGGAAGGTTAGGAAATGAAGGAGGAAGAAATAAAAAATCACTGGAAACAATGTGTTTCTCCCCCACAATGTAATTAGCAATCAGCTATGAAGTGTGCACATATTCTATTCTCAGAAAAATTTTGAAATGGAGGATCTTTGTTTAAAAGCCCATACACACTATTGCCTGGCAAAATGTTTCTGAAGGGTTCCATAATAATTTCCAAAGTTATTGGAGACACTATGTGCTGTTTCTTACTTTTTAAATGAACATAGCATATGGGGTTAAGTCATCATTTTCTGTAAGTTCTTCTGTTATAAGTTGATAAAATAAGTAATTGAATAAGTGGAGCATAAGCATGACATTTACACTGCTATACACAGAATATTACAAAAAGTTATTTTTCTCTTATATTTACACACCAGAAATATTTCAGTTTCCTTTTTGTAAATATTTACAAATTCTTACAGATAAGCAATTCTTATTTGTTGTACTTGTTCTTTTTCAGGAAAATTTGCATGCAAAATTCTGATTCAAGGATTCAGCTATGCATTTCCAGTAAATCTGACAGTTCCTGTTTGTATCTCATTGTTGATTGCTGCCTGTGGTGTTCGAATTGGAGATCCATGCTTCTTTCACAATGTGATACCTGACTACCTGTTTTTTGAATCTCCTCCAGTGTTTTCACTTTGGTATTCTATTTATAGCCAGGTTAGTAGTACATGTAGTTATAATATAAAAAACTGTGGTTTAAAGAGATTTTTCTGTGAATATTTTTATTGGTTTCCTTTACTGTATATTTATCTAATTTAGCTCTAACTGGTAATACCCATTTTATTTGGAATGAAAAACTTTCTTGTTGTACCTTTTCTATCTTCAACCATCACCAATTTTGTTAAGAAAAATATTATTGTCTTCTATTCATGGTAACCTCAATGACTTGTAACACTAAGAAAACCTGAATATTTATCACCATGTTGTACATGTTCTTGACTATATTTTAGCAGTCTCTCATTATTTTATGCAAGACAAATCAGTTCAAAGCATCTAATTTCTCTCTGCATAGCTCCAATTTGCCTGCCCTATGTTCTTAACAGTAACCCACTCATTTTCAGTGTGTCTGTTTCCTTCTAAAGTACTGATCAATTTGGGCATAAGCTTCACAAAATTTCAAACAGTTGGTTATCATTCTACATTGAACCTCTTCTCAGTCTCTTCATTTCCATTCTGAGTAGTTCTATTTTTGCCATGTGGTTAATGGAGCTTTCAGGAATACCCAACAGCTGTCAAAAATGATAGTTTTTACATTGCAATGTATCTAATGTTGCTAAACAGACCTTCATCAGAGTGACCTCGACTAAATTTCATCACGTCTTTTATTTTTATTTTCTGTGCTAATTTTAATCCAATTGCTCATCTGTCTGCTGACACTGACTGATTTGTGTTGACTTGCTGTAGGTACACGCCTGTAAACCATCCCCCAGAACCTTTGGAGAATCAAACTCCCAAGTATAAAATAGCTTCAACCTCCTGATTACTTTACAAATGAGTTGATTGTAGTGCATGGGAGTTTGATTCTTGAAGAATAGGGATTCAAAGGTCACTGGTATATGAGGATAATGTGTGCAAAATGGGTTCTGAATAGAGTTAGTAGCAAAGAAGCAATAAATTAAAAACTGAACACAAAAATGTAATAAGCAGTAAAGTCTTTTCCTTTCATTCTTTTATAGAGAGTGACAACAATAAAAAGTTTAAATAAAGTTTGAAATTATGTGTAAAGTTTGTTGGAAGTCACTAAGTGCGACATTCTCAAATACTGGATGATAATAGTTTGGGTAATTTGTGCACCGTGGGTTATGCTGCCCCAAAGATATACACAGTTTTTAACTTTAAAACTTGATTTGGTTTTTTTTCATGGTTTTCAGAAGTTGCTAAGATGAATGCAGGAATGGTTTCACTGATTAGGCAAAGGCCATGCTCCTGCGCAACCTTCATCTAGTCCTATCCTACTTCTTTTCCAAAAGTTCCAATGGAGGGCATTGCTGCAAGGTATATGCAATCCAGTGCAACTCCAATGTGGGTATATAAGCACTGACATGTATGCAAGGGATTAGTGTGACATTTTCATCTGTCTAACATGCATGCAGTAAAGCAAAAATATAAACTATCGTGACAAAATTTTGTTCCAAACAGAACCACATGGCTGTTATTCTTTTCTTAGTTGCTGAAGGACAGGTATCAGTAGACATCCACTGAAGAATGAAGAATGTTGAAATGGCAGAGAGCAGGCTGGGAAATGGTTTTGATCTGATCTCAGTGAAGAAAAAAAATCCCATCAATAATATTTATTTCACAATTTCTCAGATCCAGTGTGCAACATGGACACAGTCAGAATACACGGAAAAAAAAGACACACAACCTTTAATAAACACAATTCTTGCTCAATTAAAAACATAAGATAATTGCATATTAAAAATATTACATATGAAACTTGATTAATAAATAGTCACAACTAAGTATATTTACTTTAAAATTACACCAAATGGCTCTAATATCTGTATGCATAAGGCTGGTGCCAGAATAGCTGTAAATTTATGGTACTTGTATTCTTCAAAACAGTCTGTGGTCTAAATCCTACAAACGGTTACTAATGGCACACAGCCCCAAAATTTTCTTAATGTGCAAGATCCTTCATATCTCAGATGAAGTCCCATTGTATTCACCAAATGAAAAGTATTACTGACTTTTACCAAGACAGTAAATGTAGGAAGGATGTACCAGAACAACCTTAAGATTAGAGGACAGAACAGGCAATAAAAAGAAAACAAATATTAAAATATTATTCTAGTAATTGAAATTCACACACAATTACAAATTTTCATTGAAAGAAAGCAACACTTTTGGTCTGACTTTAAACAGCAACATCCTAAATTATTATTCTGACAACTGTCCAAAAATTCACTTTCTTTCATTTAACCATCTTTTGGACAGAATAATTTCTCAATTCAGCATACTCAAAACTGTTAAAGATGCAGTCTTATACTCTAAGGCAGCTTTACTGACACACAAGATAATATATGTGATCAACTGGTTAAGATGAGACTTTAAGCAGTACTGGAAATATTTGATAAATGGAAATTTATGACCTGGGAGAAATTTTAATACAGCAAACAGTTCAAATGACTAGTCAGTTTAATTAGTGTGCCACAAATATTATTATTTTTATGCTAAAGTAAGCTTATTAAATTTGTTTAAGTTTGATATACAACATATGCCAAGACTCACACAATCATGCAACAATTTTACTGTAACTTCTAAGTATGGACCAGTTATGTGCTAATATAAACTGTATTTGTTGAGCTCAATCCATTAGGCTAATTAGCCAGCAACAACTCAGTATGTTTAATTAAACATGATACAACACAATTACAAATCCAGCTGTGCATGAAACATAGTCTTATAGTAACTTGCATTGTACACGACAGATAATTACAACAACAAAAAATCCTTCAACAAATAATACAAAGAGGTGAACCAAGATATCAAAAGCTAATTGCTCGTGCAAAGTCACATATGAATACCAGCAATACTGACTATGATTGCATGGATTCTGCCAATAATAATAATAATAATAATAATAATAATAATAATGTGAAGTTTGGAAGGTAGGAGACGAGGCACTGGTGGAAGTAGAATTGTAAGGACGGGGCGTGAGTCATGCTTAGGTAGCTCAGTTGGTAGAACACTTGCCCGCAAAAGGCTAAGGTCCGGAGTTCAAGTCTTGGCCCGACACACAGTTTTAATCTGCCAGGAAGTTTCAAAGCTGCGCACACTCTGCTGCAGAGTGAAAATTTCATTCTATAATAATAATAATAATAATAATAACAATTATTATTATTATTATTATTATTATTATTATAGTATAGAATGTGGACGGAATAGACATGCAACAGTCAAGTCACCACTTAGTGGATAATATCTATAAAACTTGGTGAAGTTGAACCACGAAATTACTATGCAATGAAACTCTTCTGGTACTGATTTACTGGGGAAGCTCTGCCCAGCACCATGTTACATAATAGAAACCACAGGAAATGTTAGGTGGCTGACAACACACACTCTCCCGTCCATCAAGGCCACTGGCCCACTGCCAATACCAAAAGTCATTGACAGCCAATGTCCTCACACTATACTCATGCTTCTTCATGCAGGTGACTCTTCCTTGTACTGTCTACACTATTCCTTAAATACCTGCTCCTCAATGAGCAATGCTGCCTAGAAACTCAGAAATTCATTCCAACAGAAGTGGTCCAAGAGCACAAACTAAGAAAAATAGATACTAGAGGACAACTCACAAGGACTGCTGGCACATGGGACAAATGTGTATTTGGCAGCATGTCTCTTGAAAACCGCCATTGTGGAATGATCCACCAAGTTCTGTCACAATTCAAGATGCTGGTCAATCTGGTAGGCCAGCCTCATCCATTATGGACAATAAAAAAACAGTACTTGATGATGTGATTAGGGCAGACTGGCACATTATCATTCATGCTCTTGCAAAGGATTTTGACATCAGCTTCAGGAGTGTGCAACACATTATCTGGAAGGAGTTAGGCTACCATAAGGTCTACAGCCAGCAGATATCTCAGGCACTGAGTGTCAAACAAGAAAAGATAACTGAGGGGCAGTATGCCTGAAGCATCTGAAGTGTTTCAATGTTGAAGGCAACACATTCCTTGAGTGCACTGACACAGGTGATGAAAGCTGGTGCTGCCACTGGGAACTAGAGTCGAAAGTGTGGATGAGCAGTGGTGTCATTCATCATCTCCTCACCCCATTAAGTTCCATACCCAGCCATCAGCTGGATAGGTGACGCTCACCTTATTCTTTGATTACGAGGGCCCACTGCTTATTGATTTCAAATAAATAAGTAATGAGTGTCGCTTTTCCTTCTGGTATTGTAATTATGTACATCCTCATTCCTTTTGAATTGTATTGGGTTACTTACGACAAAGTTCACAAGGGAATAAATATAGTGTGAAGCAGTGGTAATATACCTAATTCCTTAAACAGATATCTATAAGATGATCACTGGCAAACAGCATCTATTAATCTTACAGTGCACTTTTGAACAATGAAGACTTTCTTTATTAAAGATGTGTTGTGGCAGACCATTATCCCATATGACATTACTGAATGAAAATGTGCATAATGTATTAAATTAATGATCTGTCCCTCCACAAGATCTGCAATGAGTTATAGTGCACATGTGGCTGAACTAAGTTGTTTTAGGTGTTCCAAAATGTATTTTTTCAATTTAAATTTTCATTAATATGGATATGTAAAAATTTTGGAGTTATAACCCTTGTTATTATTTCCACTCTATGTCTTACACTTATCACAGATGTAGTATCTCTAGATGTGCAAAATGAGTGTGCTGTCTTTTTGAAATCATGAGTGAGACCACTTGCAGCATAGCACTCAATAATAGTTTTAAGAACATTATTGACCATTTCTTCTGTTTCTGTATATAAGTTTGGATTGATTACATTAGTGTCACCCGCAAAAAGAACAATTCTGCTTGTTGTGTATTAGACAGAAGTTTTTTTTGCATATAAAAGGAACAATAGTAGATCTAAGATTGCATCTTGTGGAACCCTATGAGTGATTAACCCTATTCAGAAGAATCTACCTTGCTTAGATAGGTTGAATTATTAAGTACAACTTTCTACATTCTTTTAGTTTCATATTATATCATCAGTTGGTTGGCTATACGATCAATATCATAAAAACCTCAGTTTATCTACGAGAATACTGTGATTCACATAGTTAATTGCCTCAGATAGCTCACAGAAAATACTAACCAGTGCTATTTTGTCATTTACTGCTTGTAAAATTTGGTGAGTGAATTTGTAAATGGCATTCCTTAGATGAGCAGTTCTTCTGGAAACTAAATTGTGATTGGTCAAGATATTATTGTTGCTCAGGCAGCAATGTTTCTAATGATTTCAGCTTCCTAATAGCTATTTAACTCCTGTAGCCCAGTGTCCTGGATAATTTTTCTAGTTCATTGTTGAAAAGTCTTCTTTTCTCATACCCTTTCCTTCTCTCTTTTGTTGAACAATGAAATACCCAGCAGTGAAAGGTACTGAGTGTCTTCAATCTGGTATGCTTCTATCAAATATTTTTTCTGCCTTGAAAGAAGAGATTTGTCTCTTTTACTGTCTTTATTTGCTTGTAGTTCATTACAAAATCTAAAAATAAAATATGACTTGAAACCACATATTGCTTCAATGGTGCAAATTCTGTTATATGATTGACTGAAAAAACAATGAATATTAATTACCCATTTTCTTGCAAATTTAAATTTAAGCTAATAACAATTGTTTCCTTATTATTTCAGCATGCATGGATATGGCTGCTCTGGTTGTTATCACAAACTTGGATAACTATACATATATGGACTCCAAAGGCTGAACGTTTAGCCACAACAGAGAAATTATTTGTAACCCCAATGTATAATTCTCATCTCATAGACCAATCACTTGGACTCAACAGAAGGCGAGATGATCAGGCTGATGTTAAGACTGAGGTACATTATAAGTTTACTTTAGATTCTTGTTCAACATAATTACAAAGTTAATAATGATTTATAATCAACACAAAAGGTAATATCTATGTCATCTTCAGTCTCATTTTTTCGCCCATTCATTCATTCACATAGCATATTCCGTAAATGTAGTCAAAAGGAGAGCCTTCATGTAAGTGAAAACAATCAGGTGATACATTAATAAGCACAAACAGCCACTAAGGCTATTTCTGTAAAGTATACTTACAACCAATCTACTTAGATTTTTAACTACATGAATTAATTCTAGATAAATCTATTTTTTATGTTAGTAGAAAAGCAGGTACTTTGAAAAATCTCACTCTTCTTCCTTTTATAGTCTGAGCTGTTGTTCCTAGCAACTACTTCTTATTAATCATTTACACAACTTCACTGATTAGATAGAATCAGCTATACATCCATTGCAAAAGTTAAAACTTGTTTAACATCAACTTAGTATTAACTGAAATTTACATCTGAGAGTCCAAATATTCTGATACATTACAGGAGTGGCTACCATATACTCTCCTTCCCTCTTTCTGTCAATCTTTTTCTGTTGCTCCTCCTCACCAAATTCATCGTAGCTGTCACAAATCACAGTGCAGTCTACAAAATACACCACACAGAATACAAAATCATCAGTCACTGAGAGTGTCCTCGTGTAAAATGTTTGTAGGTTAGGTACTGATGTCACATATGAATAATGCTTTTGATATACCCCAAAAGGAAATGTAAAGACATTAGATCAGGGGTACAGACTAGCCAAACTATGTGATATCCTCTTCCATAGAAGTGTACAGAATTTGTGTGATTTAACTAGTCATGCTGTATGAGTAAAGCAGACAGGCGCTCCATCTAGCTGCATTCCAATATAATCAGTGATACGTTCTTTAAGAGTTGTACAATAAGTTGCAACACATTTCACGTAGTATGATTGACACTGGAACAAGTGTCCACCAAAAACTTTGTGTCACTTATAACAATATCATGAAGATGAAACCTTGCCTAGACATTGATTTTATGATAATTTAAGAACCCATATCTTGTGAACCCTCTCCTGCATGAACCATGGACCTTGCCACTGGTGGGGAGGCTTGCATGCCTCAGCAATACAGATAGATGTACCATAGGTGCAATTGCAATGGAGGGGTATCTGTTGAGAGGTCAGACAAATGTGTGGTTACTGAAGAGGGGCAGCAGCATTTTCAGTAGTTCTGGGTGCAACAGTCTGGATGATTGACTGATCTGGCCTTGTAACATTAACTAAAACAGCCTTGCTGTGCTGGTACTGCGAACAACTGAAAGCAAGGGCAGCTACAGCCGCAATTTTTCCCAAGGGCATGCAGCTTTACTGTATGGTTAAATAATGATGGAGTTCTCTTAGTTAAAATATTCTGGAGGTAAAATAGTTCCCCATTTGGATCTCTGGGCACGGACTACTCAGGAGGACGTTGTTCTCAGGAGAAACAAAACTGGCACTCTACGAATTGGAGCATGGAATGTCATCTCCCTTAATCAGGTAGATAGGTTAGAAAATTTAAAAAGCTAAATGGATAGGTTAAAGTCAGGTATGGTGGGAATTAGTGATGTTCACTGGCAGGAGGAACAAGACTTCTGGTCAGGGGAATACAGGGTTATAAATAAAACATCAAATAGGGATAATGCAGGAGTAGGTTTAGTAATGAATAAAAAAAATAGGAGCACGAGTAAGCTACTACAAACAGCATAGTGAACACATTATTGTAGTCAAGGTAGACATGAAGCCCATTCCTACCATAGTAGTACAAGTTTATGTGCCAACTAGCTTCACAGACGATGAAAAGATTGAAGAAATGTGTGATGAGATAAAAAAAAAAATTATTCAGATAGTGAAGGGAGGAGAAAATTCAATAGTCATGGTAGACTGGGATCTGATAGTAGGAAAAGAAATAGAAGAAAAAGTAGCAGGTGAATATGGAATGAGGGTAAGGGATGAAAGAGGAAGCCACCTGGTAGAATTCTGCACAGAACATAACTTAATCATAGCTAACACTTGGTTTAAAAATCATGAATGAAGGTTGTTTTTAGATTTAGGAACCAAGTTTTAAACTATAAGATATTTCCAGGGGCAGGTGTGGACTCTGACCACAATCTATGGGTTATGAATTGTAGATTAAAACTGAAGAAACTACAAAAGGTGGGAATTTAAGGAGATGGGATCTGGATAAACCATAAAGAACCAGAGGTTTTAGAGAGTTTCAGAAAGAGCATTAGGGAACTATTGACAAGGACAGGGGAAATAAATACAGTGGAGGTAGAATGGGTAGCTTTGAGAGATGAAATAGTAAAGTCAGCACAGGATCAAGTAGGTAAAAAGATGAGGGCTTGTAGAAATCCTTGGGTAACAGAAGAGATATTGAACTTAATTAAAGAAAGGAGAAAACATTAAAATGTAGTAAATCAAGTAGGCAAAAAGGAACACAAAGGTCTCAAAAATGATATCGACAGGAAGTGCAAAATGGCTAAGCAGGTATGGCTAGAGGACAAATGTAAGGATGTAGAAGCATATATCACTAGGTGTAAGAAAGATACTGCCTACAGGAAAATTAAAGAGACCTTTGGAGAAAAGAGAACCACTTATATGAATATCAAGAGCTCAGATGGAAAACCAGTTCTAAGCAAAGAAGAGAAAGCAGAAAGATGGAAGGAGTATATAGAATGCCTATACAATGGCGATGTAATTGAGCACGATACTATGGAAATGAAGAGGGCATAGATAAAGATGAAATGGGAGATATGATACTGTGTGAAGAATTTGTCAGAGCATTGAAAGACATAAGTCAAAACGAGGCCCCAGGAGCATTACATTAGAACTACTGATAGCCTTGGGTGATCCAGCCCAGACAAAACTCTACCAACTGGTGAACAAGGTGTATTAAACAGGTGAGACTTAAAGAAGAATATAATAATTCCAATCCCAAAGAAAGCAGGTGTTGACAGATGTGAAAATTACCAAACTATCATTTCAGTAAATCATAGCTGCAAAATACTAACACGAATTATTTACAGATGAATAGAAAAACTGGCAGGAGCCAACCTCAGTGAAGATCAGTTTGGATTCCGTAGAAATGCTGGAACACATGAGGCAGTACTGGCCCTATGGCTTATCTGAGAAGATAGTTTAAGTAAAGGCAAAACTACGTTTCTAGCATTTGTAGACATAGAGAAGGCTTTCGACAATGTTGACTGGAATACTCTCTTTCAAATTCTGAAGGTGGCAGGGTAAAATACAGGGAGTGAAAGGCTATTTACAATTTGTACAGAAACTAGATGGCAGTTATAAGAGTTGACGGGCATGAAAGGGAAGTAGTGGTTGGGAAGGGAGTAAGACAGGGTTGTAGCCAATCCCCGATTTTATTCAACCTGTATATTGAGCAAGCAGTAAAGAAAACAAAAGAAAAATTTGGAGTAGTAATTAAAATACATGGAGAAGAAATAAAAACTTTGCAGTTTTCCGATGACATTGTAATTCTGTCAGAGACAGCAAAGGACCTAGAAAAGCAGTTGAATGGAATGGACAGTGTCTTGATAGGAGGATATGAGATAAACCAACCAAAGCAAAATGAGGGTAATGGAATGTAGTTGAATTAAATCAGGTGTGGACTGAAGACCACAACAACAACATCTTGTAAACAGTGCTTGAACTAAGCTAAGAAAAATGGGCCCAGTCACACAAAGACTTGACACCCCTTGCCAAAAGTCCATCCACTGTTGGAAATATATGAGGATCAAATTTTGTACATAATGGTGATCATGCGAGTGCATCTACTTTGGGACATTCTCACATTTGAGTGTTAATGTATGAGCTAGTGGACAGCTGTAACACATTTTGAAAAACTTCCTCCTCAAAAGATGCTAAGAAAGTGGCATGGCCAGCCCACATCATCTACTGTCTACAAGAAGCCTGCCTCCTTGGACCAACAAAGAATGTTTTGAGACATATGAATATGCAGACAGCATCTCTTAAGAATAAGTTCATCCAAAAAATAGAGCAGAGGACTAAATATAGATTGATTGAAAATGAAATTTATAAAGCGGAGAGTGTAGATGTAAGTTTTAACTCTTTCTTACACATATTCCTACAGCATTTTGAGTCTTGTATTCTCCTAAAACTAATAAGGTCAAAATCAAGTGGAAGCAATGCTATGGGGTGGATAACTCCTGGAGTGTAAAGATCTTTTGCTAAGAAGACAAAGCTCTACCCAATTCAGCAGACAAATTGTTGTCAATAGTTGAAACACCAATATTGGCAGCATCATAAAATCCCACAGGCTTTATTAATAAAGGAAATCCATCTACTATGCTCAAAAAATAAAACACTCCAAGAATAAGGCAAAAATTATTTGGAACATTATCAGACAAGAGACAAACAAAAATAGTAACCCAAATGAAATGGACCTCCCCCCCCCCCCCAAAAAAAAAAAAACATTTCCACCGAAATTGTGGTTCTTTCAAATCAATGGCTACCAAATTCAATTACTTTTTCAGAGTCTAACTTACTCTTCTGTAAAGGTATGAAAATAATAAGATTTAAAAAATGTTCAGCGAACCACACTGGAAAGAATGGTGTGGCCTGTGTGAATAATTCTCAGTACTGGGTCTGTGTATGTATGGATGGATATGTGTGTGTGTGTGTGTGTGTGTGTGTGTGTGTGTGCGCGCGAGTATATACCTATCCTTTTTCCCCCCTAAGGTAAGTCTTTTCGCTCCCGGGATTGGAATGACTCCTTACCCTCTCCCTTAAAACCCACATCCTTTCATCTTTTCTTTTCCTTCCCTCTTTCCTGATGAAGCAGCCGCTGGTTGCGAAAGCTCGAAATTCTGTGTGTGTGTTTGTATGTTTTATTCATTGTGCCTACCTACCGGCGCTTTCCCGCTTGGTAAGTCTTGGAATCTTTGTTTTTAATATATTCTCAATACTCAAGAACACAAAAGAGTACTGAATACGCATTGTGTGATTTAATTCTCAAAACATGTAAAAATTATTTGTTACTTATTTTACTTGATGTTTATCATTGGTACAGTATGTCTTTAAGTTAAATCCAGGATATGAATTATGGTAATGTTAAAAATTAATCACTGCGAAACTTTTTCTCAGAGTTATTTTCATTTTTTAATGATTTCTGTTAAAGAACAGTTCACAACATACAAAAACTTGAATTATAAAACTTTTTGTCAAACATGTCCATTTTAACACCACAATGCCCACAACACATAGTTTACAGCTCTCATCTACAGGAAATGCACCAAAAAGGCAAAGAGATGTGATTTATTTAGCTATGCTGTTTGATAACAAACTGTTATATACAAAAAACAAAACAAGCAATTTTGTGTGTTTGTAATTTTGATTTGGTTATTAGAACTGACATTATTAATGCATTAAGTGATCATAAAAATAGTAGAAATAATAATATTAATTATAGTAACAATAATAATGGAAAAAAATGGAAATGTCGTGTGGCTAGGGCCTCCCGTCGGGTAGACCGTTCGCCTGGTGCAGGTCTTTCGATTTGACGCCACTTCAGCGACCTGCGCGTCGATGGGGATGAAGTGATGATGATTAGGACAACACAACACCCAGTCCCTGAGCGGAGAAAATCTCCGACCCAGCCGGGAATCGAACCCGGACCCTTAGGATTGACAGTCTGTCACGCTGACCACTCAGCTACCGGGGCGGACATAATAATAATAATAATAATAATAATAATAATAATAATAATAATAATAATAATAATAATAATAATAATAATAATAATAATAATAATAATAATAATAATAATAATAATAATGACAACTGACCTACAAATTTGCTATGAGGAAGCTCAATACATGGAAATCAAGCCTGCAGATAATCTCCCCATTATAACTCAGTATTATAACTCAGTACAGGAAAGTGGCACAAATGGCGCACTGCAAATATCTGGGAGAGATCATCCAACCATCAGCACTGAACACAATAGTCAATCAGGAATGAGTCTCAAAATTACAAAATTGAACAATAGATAATAAAGTTTAGAATATCAACAATTTAAGGAAAAGACTAGATTACTACTCACCATAAAGATGACACAAGCTGCAGAAGACAGGCACAATGAAAAGACTGTTACATACTTAGCTTTAAGTCAAACCCTTCTTCAGGCATACATGACCACCATCTCTGACAGCTTGGACCCAAATGCAACTGTCACATGAAATGAATACATAATTTGGCACTCCATGCAGACCACATGAATATTTGTTTTTGAACAACCCTATTATTTGCTTCATATCTGTCTCAGTGACTGCTTGAAGGAACATGGACTTAAGACTAGCATTTAAATAATTCGGTAGCCATGTAGGTCTGAATAAAAATTGAGGGTGTGTGGGGAATTGGCACTGGAGATTTGTTTTCAGACTAAGTCTGGGGGATAGTGCCTCTGTGAGACATTCAGCATATTGGGCAAAGGAGTTCTTGTCACTGGTGATTGCCATCTCGGGGTTGCCAGGCTGTTTCAAAGGGATTTTGGTGTGGAAGGGATGACAGCTGTCGAAATGAGGGTACTGTTGGAGGTTGGTGGGTTTAATGTGAACAAACCCAGGGACAGTGTATTTGCAGTGATACTCCTATGCCTATTATGCTGAAGGTCTCATCAAGGCCTTAACAGACAGGCGCTATCCTCCAGATTTAGACCGCAAACAGATCTCCTACATGATTTTCCCATAAAACCCTCCCACCACCCCCAAGAACCAACTGTAAAGGAGTGCCACCTTCACCATCCAATACCACCTTGGACAGGAACAACTGAACCACAACCTTTGTCAGAGCTTTGATTATCTATCATCATGCCCTGAAGTGAGGGACATCCTACCAAAGATCCTTCCCGCTCCTCCTAAAATGATGCTTCATTACCCACTTAACGCCCATGACAACCTTGTTCATCCATATGACACTCTCAATCGTAAAACTTAGCCAAGGGATCATATCCCCGTGGAAGACCCATGTGCAAGACTTGCTCAATCCACTGCCCAGCACTTCCTATTCCATTTCTGTCACAGGCTTATCCACCCCATTAGATACCGAGCCACCTGCAAAAGCAGCAATGTCATATACCAACTGTGCTGTGATCATTGTACAGCTTTCTATATTGGAACCAGCTGTTCACCAGAATGGATGGCCACTGTCAACCTTTGGCCAAAATCACCCTGTGCCACAACATGCAACTGAATATAATGGGCTTGATTTCAGTGACTGCTTCACAACACAGGCCATCTGGATCTCACCTCCACCATCAGATTTTCTGAGCTGTACAGATGGTATTTACAACACATTCTCTGTTCCCGAAATTATCCTGACCTCAACCTATGGTAACTTATTATCCCCACACCTTCCATCCAACAGTTTCTCTCCCCTCTGTTCTATCACCTCCTCCAAATGCATGTCCCCTCACCCTCACTGTGTGCGACCCTCGGCCAACACATATGCCTATCTTTCCCCTTCCCTGCTCCTCTCCTTTTCTGCTCATTGACTCACCCTCCCCTTCCCCCTCCTCAGCTTCTGCCCCATAGCCTCCAAAAGCTGCACCTGATGGCAGTCTTGTCATGCCTCCATCTAGCCCCTGCACACTCCACCAGACAGCACTCTTCTCTCTCTCACCCATACCCTGTTATCCCTACCCCTATCCCAGCCCCTCCAGATTGCTGCTTTCATTCCATGTGACTGTTGCATGCTGGTCCTGGCTGCCGGAGATGGTGGTCGTGTGTGCATGAGGCATGCTACCTTGTGTGAATGAATGTGTGCCTGTATTTCCTTTGCTGAAGAAGGCTTTGACCAAAAGCTAAGTTTGTAACAGTCTTTTCATTGTGCCTGTTTGCAGCTCAACATATCATATTTAGAGTGAGTAGCAACCTGTTCTTTTCCTTGTACTCCAAATTACAAAAAGCATATGCACTCACTCGGAATCACTATAATAAAATATCTATTTCTGATAAAGCAAAACTAAGGCATTACAGCACAGTATTTCTACCACAAGCACTCTATGCTGCAGAAACTACAATGATTCATGGTCATGTGAAAGTAAGAGAGATTGCAAAGCAGGAATGGATAATTCTAAGGAAAATATTCAGACCAGTTTCTTGTGATGGAATTTGGATGATGAGGCCATGAAGAAGGTCATAGAAACAGATAGAAACAATAATTGACATCTTTAGAAAGAAAAAGATGAAATTTTATGGACATATCAGCAGGATGAACAAGAACAGACTCACAAGGTAAATCTTTTGAGAAAGCAAATCCTATCTAATACAAGACAAAATGAATGGCTGAAACAGAAGCAGACAATAAAGAACTTGGAATTGCACAAGGCAACATAAACAGTTGAGGACAGTTCAGAAACCTCATAAAAAATGTACACTTAAACAAAAACACACAAAAAAGAACAATAAATAAATGGTCAGTAGAGCGCAAGGGATAACACAGCGAGCATATGAAGAGAACTTGGGAAGAACGAAGCAAGAAGAAAAAATCAATACTACTCAAGTTCAACCACTCCCTTAAATGGAATAGTCAATAACAATAATAATAATAATAGTAATAATAAAATTACTTTTACTATTGTTTTTGGACTATGGTTGATTATGGACAACAAATTTTATAAGTGAGTTATTTTTATCTGTTTATAAAGAGAAAGTCAGTGATTTTTGATGGAAGTTCCATTTCTCTCTCATAGAGTGAACGTACTTCCAGTAGACTTGCATACAATATTTGCATCAGCAAATATAAATAGTTCAAATTCCTAAATATACAATGGAAATTGTTGACATATAGCTAGGATAAAATTGTCTTAAGGAATTCTATTCAAAAAGGTTTACTGAAAGTAAAAAAGTGATTTAATATTGCTAAATATTGCAGCGACTGAAGTTCACGTGGCAAAAAATACCTGGTTTGGAAGTGTCAGTAATGGCATGCAGGACGATACATAAGAGAACTGTTGGAGGCCAATCATTTGGTAATAGTGGGACGAAAATTATTTGTCTTTACAATATGTAACACCGAGGAACATAATTCAAATAATGCCTGTGGAAATATAATTGTTTTCATTTTCAACAAACAAGCACAGTTTCAAGCTACAATGTTACATTTTTATTTTATTTTATTTTATTTTATTTTATTTTATTTTATTTATTTATTTATTTATTTATTTATTTATTTATTTATTTATTTACAGGAACTTGCTGACATTGGAAATGATGATTATTATGAGAGCATTTCAGTGCATTCTACATCAAGTAGTAACTCACCCAAGAGCAATGTTAAATCATCTGACAGCATTACAAGGATCTATGCATGTGCAACCATGTGGCATGAAACAAAAGAAGAAATGATGGAAATGTTAAAATCAATTCTGCGAATTGATGAAGATCAGTCTGCCAGAAGAGTTGCTCAAAAATATCTCAGAGTTGTTGATCCAGACTACTACGAATTTGAGAGTAAGTTTACCTGATTTATTTCATTAGCTTTCAACATCCTTCAGCAAATATTAGTTTTGAAATACTTGTACATCTAACAAAAAAAATCATGATGCATTATAAGTGGCTAAAGGACAGTCTTATGTATATTCCCAGAGTAAAAGAGCTGAATGAAAGGCAGTAGACTCAAACCAAATCAAAAAAATTCTAGAGTGATAAGGCTTTCTTGTATAGCTTGAGAGAAGACTAAGACAGAAAAAGAAAAGAAGGGGTACTCATGCTGAGAATGGCTAACTTCCACTTCTGTCTTTATTCCTTACATTTTAAATGGTTATAAAACAGAAAACTTCTACATTGTTCAGCCTCTATATTGTTTCATGCTTCATGGCGGACAAATAATTTATTCATCAGAATATTATTATTCATCCTCAACCAAAATTCAATGAATAGCCATATGTAGCAGTCTTCTTTTTTTATAAATAAATAAATATTAAAAAAGCAGCAAATAATTAAGACACTCACATTATTGCTGATATTCTATTTATGCTATTTCTTCTACATGTTAATAAATATTGCATTTCCTTCCAGCTCACATTTTCTTTGATGATGCATTTGAAATCAGTGATGAAAGTGATGATGATAATGTTGTGAATCGATTTGTCAAGCTGTTGGTGGATACAATTGATGAAGCTGCGTCTCTTGTACATGAAACAAGAATAAGAGTGCGACCACCAAAAAAATACCCAACACCTTATGGAGGACGTCTTGTTTGGACACTACCTGGGAAAACAAAGATGATTGCACATTTAAAGGACAAGAGTAAGATCAGACACAGGAAGCGATGGAGCCAGGTTAGCCTTGTGTAGTAATATGAATGGTTATATGCAGTCATATTTTGTCTTTTGTGTACTGTAAATTCAGGTGAATACCAATTTGAAATAGTTTTTCATTTACCATAAACTCTAAGTAAGCAAAATGTTTCAACTGTGCCTACAGAAATAAAAAAAAAATGTTAATGAGATAAAATAATAAATGAGAAACTGAATGGTTTTGTTGTGTCACAAGTTTGTTTTTAAGTGTTTTCCCTCAGAGTGACAGCAGAAGGAGATACAACATTGAAACTTAAAATGATTTTTCATCAAAAGTAGTGATGAAGTTGAAGTTCTTCTACAGACACAATAATACTTTCTCGCTCCCAACACTCAGCAGCACACAAACAGCTTTCCACTCAATGGTACATCATCTCGTATCTACTCCCATGTCCAAAGAAGATATCAAAGCAGTGTTAAACAAAATAAAATTTCTAGTATAAATCAGTGGCTGAGATCCTGTCCTGACTGACAACATCTTGCATAGGAAACAATGACTAAAAATTAGAATCCTCTTCTGTGCTAACTCTGCTGCTTCTTCCAATGTCAGCAGGAATTGGTGTACAATCCCATACCTAGGACTGGTAATGCAGCCTGTAGCAAAAACATGAAATCCTGCAACTGTAAGATTTCCTATTATGTGAGGAACATCACAGCCCAATGCATTTTCAATGGCAAAGACAAGACTCAATTACTAGCCAACTGTGTGGTATACAATATTACTTGTTCTGATTATGATAAGTTTTATAATGGTCTATTGGGCAGAGACTTAGCAACTAGGTTGGCTGAACATGAACACAGCTGGATGTTGCAGAATTATGGTCACATTTGTTGAGCCTGTAATGAATGAAGGCCACAATTACCAGCCACAGTCCCATGCTGTCCAATTAGCAAACAAAGGCCAAAAACTCAACCTTTTGGAAGCCCTGGAAATCAACAAAGATCTGGTCCACAGTCCTGATTTAATATTGAATGACTAAACACAGCTAAATACTTCCCTTCTTCTAAATACCACTTAATCCTCACATATTTCCAAGGCTTCCCACACTGTCTGTTCCATTCTATTCTTCCAGTTTCTTGTATTTCTTCATTTTATTATGACTGCCTATGTACTTCATATATTCTCCTGTTATAGTCGTCACTTCTTTCACTTTGTTTCTGTATCATCTTGCATATGTAATACCAATTCACATTATTCTTTAGTACTCTTGACTAATTTTATTTCAGAAAAAACATATTTGTGCCATCAGCTTCACATTTTTATGTTTATTTTCTACCAGTTATGATTGTTGCAATCATCTTCAAGAAGAAATTCTAAATCAGTTCTCCTTGAAGATATGGTAACAATTGAAACCAACTGAGTGTAAACACAAAACTGTACAGCTGATTGCAGAAATATGCTTTTTCAAATTATTTAACAGTTGTAGACAATCATCCATGAAAAGCTGTATCCTAATTTTATTTTATAGGGATTGTTAATTTAATTTAAATTATTATATATGCAGTTTTTCAAGTTTAACATTAATTATTTTTCCTGGTTTGCTACCTTGATATTTATTTACAGTTAACTTTTAAGTTTTTAATTGCATTACCACTGCACTTAGAAAAATGACATTCACTCTGTGTTTGTGGCTCACTCCAGATGAGAACATATCTTCGAATGATTTTTTTTTTTTATTACAAATATTTTAACTTCTTTTATGATGATAGCCAGTTCAAGTACGATGATGGCCTTGTAAGCTGAGAACTAGTAAACTGAATAAGTTAATCCCATAGAACATACACATTATTGTCTTTTTCATTTATAATTATGTTGTCTTTCCTAGAAGTTATAGAAGAATTAACACAACTTAGAAAGCTGTGTTTGGAATAACTTAGCATTGACTGGAAGTTTTCCAAACCATGACCTTTCATGTAGAATGGAATCACTATTTTTTGGAAGTTACTGGAAATAACAGTTTTCATAAACATAGTGTAAGGCATGTGGTAAATAAATATGATGCTGAGATACAATACAAAGCCCAAAATCAGATTAACTAGAAGGTGCAGGCGTCATTAGGAGGCAGTTGTTAACTATGACATGCTGTAGGATGTTTTCTGTGCCAGATGTTGTAAATCAATATGTCAAGCTCTTGGTGGATACTTTGAATGGTTTCTTGATAGCAGATTATCACCCACTACTCCACATTGCTACAGATGTAAAAACCAGGCAATAGAACTCATATTAGATTCTCCCTCTCTCTTCATTCCCTTTGAGTATACTGACCTGAACCACATCTCCATGTGGTCAAATTACTTTGTGAAATTACATGTCTGAAGCCTCTACTGAACTGGATATAATTAAAACCTTTCTGGAAACTCAAACAATGATCCATATCATCATAATAAGTAAGAATATCACAACTTATGCAATTTGACTTGTTCATTGATTCTTAGTACACATATGACCCGCTATTAGTATGTTTCTGTAATTTCCTTGCTCCTACTCATTTTACTGCAATCACCATCCAGAAAATGTTAGTAGATATGACAGTCTATTTGGAGTGCATATCCAGATACCTCTCCTAACTCTATGAAGTATTATTATGTTGTCCTGAATCAGATGAACAAATAACATCAGTTCATTCACATTGTTCTTGTGACAACTGGCACACCCAAGGCCTCCACTAACAGCCAATATGTGTCTTAGTCCTACATGCAAAAAATCAATTCTTCTCACAGAAAACAGTTCAGTCTTGTGTTTCCTGGATACACTTTGTACAATTATCAAGAGTATTAAGTGCTCCTACTGCTTCTGATATGGTACTGTGAAACCAATTATACATTTTGGGGAAGTCACATAGTTGGCAGTAAATCTACAGAATGTCATTCTGTCTACAAGTAAATTCTTTAAGAACAGCATTAAAAATGATAGTTGGCTTCCTAATACACATACTGTAACAAAACTGTCTTTTCATAGGTCATGTACATGTACTATTTGCTTGGACACCGACTCATGGAGCTACCTATTCCTGTGGATCGAAAAGCAGTGATAGCACAGAATACATATTTATTAACACTTGATGGAGATATTGATTTTCAACCTCATGCTGTACATTTGTTGGTTCACTTGATGAAGAAGAACCGGAATCTGGGAGCAGCATGTGGCCGTATCCACCCTGTTGGTTCTGGTAAGAGTCACTTTTCACTATAAATGCTTGTACAAAGAACTTTACTATTAGAAACCACATGTTTTTAAAAACAGTAATTTTGTCACATAAATGAACTGTTAATATTTTAAACCTTACAAGCCCCACCAAAAGTCATTGTATGGTTACGCAGGATTTCACAGTAGACATAACAAACAAAATTTAACCTTCTGAAAATTACTTTTTCATACTGAGTCTTGCCTCTAAGATTTTGTTATTTAAACCTTTAAAAATTTAAATAATTAATTATTATAGAAATACCTAACAAGAGTCGTAGGACCACATTTCTTAACACCTGAAGGACTGGGGATTATGGCGTATTTAGGACAAACTTCTGAGTGTGACAAGTGTAGTTTAATTTGCTGTTTTAAAAATGGTAAACTAATTTGGATTTATAACAGTTTATTTTGTACTACTTATACAGTTTACCAGGATATAGTTTTACTTTTTTCTAAAGAATTATATGATGCAATGGTCATTTTCTACCTAATAATTAATCCAAAGATTCCAAGACTTACCAAGCGGGAAAACGCCGGCAGACAGGCACAAGAACAAAACACACAAACACACACACAGAATTACTAGCTTTCGCAACCGATGGTTGCTTCTTCAGGAAGGAGAGGGAAAGACGAAAGGATGTGGGTTTTAAGGGAGAGGGTAAGGAGTCATTCCAATCCCGGGAGCGGAAAGACTTCCCTAGGGAAGTCTTTCCGCTCCCGGGATTTGAATGACTCCTTACCCTAGGGAAGTCTTTCCGCTCCCGGGATTGGAATGACTCCTTACCCTCTCCCTTAAAACCCACATCCTTTCGTCTTTCCCTCTCCTTCCTGATGAAGCAACCATCGGTTGCGAAAGCTAGTAATTCTGTGTGTGTGTTTGTGTGTTTTTGTTCTTGTGCCTGTCTGCCGGCGTTTTCCCGCTTGGTAAGTCTTGGAATCTTTGTTTTTAATATATTTTTCCCATGTGCAAGTTTCTTTCTATTTTATTTACATAATAATTAATCCAAATATATATATGATAACAAAATGTGAAATGGATAATTTTGCTTAGCAAAACTTATTTTAACATAAAATTTTGGATAGCACAATATATAGTAGATAAAACATTTGTAAACCTGATGTCATTCATTCAAAGCCACCTGCTGCATGATGACATCAAATATATAGTAGATAAAACATTTGTAAACCTGATGTCATTCATTCAAAGCCACCTGCTGCATAATGACACCAAACACATGTGCGTTCAGTGTTGCCTAAACGTGGTCCACAAACATACTTGCTGCACTTTGTTCATGAATGCTTGCTCCTATTGTTTCCTCTACATTCTCTAATTGTCAAGTCTTAAAAATGTTGCTATGTTGTGGAACAGTATCATGAAGTGTATTTTGTACCCTTGAGACTTTATATGCTGAAGCAACTCTTCTGCCAACATGTACATAAACTGATATTGTTTACTTTCTCACCTGTCACTCACTCATAGAGCAGCCATGCATTAATAGCTGGCAAATTCAATATACTAGTGGAAAAAAACGATGTGTAGGACATCTGTGACATCCATACTCCACAGTCTACAGTTGAGCCATTTGGTCAATGTCAGTGCCATACTTGGTGTTATTGTAGTATGCCAGTGATACTGGTAGCTTTCCAAGATGTCACTCATTGACAGTAACTGTGTCATGCAATGAACTCAAAAGAAGCACATTTTTGTTATTTTTTCCCTGATAGTATGTTCAAGTTATGTCACCTGACATTAAGTATAGCTGTGTGTAAAGGTGCTGCAGCAGATTTTGCTGACTGAGACAATGTTTGTACTCTTACATTTCAAACTTTCTGTAAGGCATTTGGTTGTCATAAAAAGTATCACATGTACTATTTCTTCTTGTGGAAGCAAAAGGGCTGTATAAGATGAATTACAATATGCTCTGCAAGAAGAACACCTGTGGAGTGCTGCTAATCTTTGCTTAGGTAAGGAAAACAATTTACCACGTACCTATAATTTTTATCAACTGTAAAACAAAACTTTATTCCAATTTTGTCTGGTATATTACTCTTATATTGAATGAAAGGGCATCTCACCTAATTTTCATCTTGAATGTAACACTGCAAGGAACTGGCAATGGAAGGATTCCAGACAGAGGTAGCAGGTGGAAAGCAATCTTTCCTTATTCTTTGGGAACGTATGTCCTTTTCATCAATGCACATAAACCACAAAATTTCAATGAATTTATTTCTGTTCATTGTGTTCAGGAAGAATGCTGGAGTATTTGACCATAACAACTTCAACAGCAAATTCTTTGCTCCTTATATGTGTTGCAAGTATATAAATGATATATTTGCTTTTATTGCATTGATCTAATGGTCCAGTCATCATCCTGCATTCCTTGATGTATTCTATTTTCTGTACACTTCTTTATGTTTTGAAGCATGTTGTTCTCAATTAGTGACCTCCAGGCACTAGAATGTATACCTGCTCCAACAGATCTCTTTGCATAAGCTATAGGTCCTGCTGCTACCTTCAAGATGGCTGTTTTCTGGCAATGTCTTGAATAGGTGTAATAGTTCATGTTTTTCCATCATTGGCTGTTTCACTACTCCAATGGAAGGATTTTCTTTCATCTGTATCTTTGCTTTCCCTCTGCCACAAATGTTTCTAATGCTGTTTGCTGTGGGAATGGGTACATTGTTGTTTGATGTATCTGAAAATATGTAGTACAATAATTCAATTACAACATAAATGATGAACTTTGAATTATTATAGAGTGAAAGCAACTTAGAAAATTCATATAACACTTTCTGAAATATGAGCTGAAATACAACAGTAATAATAATAATAAAAATAATATAAAGTTTATACAAACATATCAGCAATAGGTAAAGCAACATTTGTTTGCCTTTCTTTGTTTAGTTCCTGTCCAGTAGGCACAACATTGCTGTCAGAAGAGTCACAGATTTTATCAATGGCAGGGATATATTCCTCATCATCATTAGTGATTGCAGTGCCAGCCCCCAGTAATTCACTGACTTCACAAACATTATGAGGATCTTCAGCTTCATCTGACACTGAAATCAAATATTTTAAAATTTCTTAATCATAAAAACCATGTATGGGATATGCCACTATGAAGCAACTGAAATGTGGGCAACACAAACTGCACCACTCAAGCAATCAAACTTACTTCCTCACTGACAAAAGGTCTACCAATTTTCATAAACCAGTCAAAAAGCTATTGTTCTCATGTCCTTACCTGCCAAAATGACGGGTAGAGGACCTTATAGTAGTTCACTGTACCACTTTTCAGAAAGGTCATAAATGCTGAATTCATTGCAGATGTGTACCTCACAAATATTTGTTACAAGTCATGGGAAGTGGGAACTGCAGAGCAAACCATTTACAAGAAATAAGTCTACTAAAGCAGAGCAACCATCAAATGTGGGTGCAGTCCTTCTAATGTTTCTTAATTCTGTGTTAGAAGTCCATGATGGTAAAGTTATTACAGGTCAATAAAGATTATTATCATTATTATTAACTTAAACAAGACCTAAAACAATTACAGGACCCATGGTGTGGTATCAGATGTTTGAATATGCCATTGGACATTGGCTTCAGAAGGCAACAGAACATATGATAGGCTGTGTCCTGTGTAGCCCTGGATGTTTCTCTCTCTTCAGAGGGAAGGCGCTTATGGATGACTGCGTAATGAACAAATATACAACAAGATCAGAGGAAGCTCGACACTATGTGCAATATGATCAAGGTCAGGAGAATCTAAATTTTATAAACAAGGAAAAACTACCTGTTTTTCTATCTGGAGTAATACAATCGTTTTATATTTACAGGTGAAGATAGATGGCTCTGTACACTACTTTTACAAAGAGGATACCGAGTAGAATATTCAGCAGCCAGTGATGCTTACACACACTGTCCTGAGGGTTTCAATGAATTTTATAACCAACGGCGTCGATGGGTACCTTCAACTATGGCCAACATTATGGACCTTCTAATGGACTACAAAAGAACAATTAAAATAAATGATAATATCTCATTACCATACATAGGATACCAAGTAAGAATTATTTTTATTCTAATGATTCATTATTATTATTATTGTTGTTGTTGTTGTTTTTCATATTGTGAATGCCAAATAACTATTATCCAAGATCAGACTGACTTCATATTGGTGTTCTTGTAAGTCCACCACACATGTGTCTCCAATAAAAGTAAAGGTAAAATGGAACATAGTAGCTTAAAATGTCTTCAGTTTGCCAGTTGGTATTCCACTAAAACAAGATTTCTTGGATCAATCTTCTTGGAATTAATTTAAAAGTAGATATTGTATGTGATTATTTGTTGAGAACTGCTGATTTGTTTTGTCAACATAAAAGATTAATAACTACTATTACTTTTTAAAAGCCATCATCTTAAAAATGTCAAATAGAATGACAGTTGTAAATGGATGTCTCCTCTTCCAGATTTTACTGATGGGTGGTACCATCCTAGGTCCTGGAACCATATTCCTTATGTTGGTAGGAGCTTTTGTGGCAGCATTCCACATTGATAACTGGACAAGCTTCCAATATAATATTATTCCCATACTTCTCTTCATGTTAGTATGTTTTACATGCAAATCAAGTTTACAGGTAAGAACGGTGTCTTTAATACATCAAAAATAATATTATACAGGGAAGAAGGTCTGTGTTACGTTTAATTCCTTGCAGAAACATAACTGTATTATAGATTTGTATTCACACGCATATGATAGTCATACTAAAACAGTGATTAAAGTATTGCATCTATCCAAGTAGCATACAACATTTACTCAACAAGAACAAAGATTAACTAACCACTACAAATAAAGAATAAACACAGGGCAATGAACATATCACTGAACCTGAATACTTTGAGCACTGTGTGATGTCACTCCAATGTATGATCACTCCGTCACTCACCCAATAGTGCCAGTGATACTTGGTGCTGAAAGAGATGTGGCATCCTGCTAACATGATCTCCTGCTTTGTGAAGTCTGTTGTGATATTATGTGAACTGCTGTTTGCTGCAGGTTGTGGTGTAGTCATGTCTGCTGCAATATCTGTAAGTTTAGTGTCTGCTGATTTTTGTGGCTGGTTTGTGACAGGCTAGTTGATGGTAACTGAAGATGCTGTATTTCCAGTAGGTGAAGTAGCTACACTGCCCACACTGATGTGGGAGCTGCAAAATGCAGGCTTGAGGTGATTCACAGAGACTGTGGTTTGAATACTCATCAATCTTAAACATCTTTCTATCCCTGCCAAGGATGGTGCAAGGCCTGTAATGTGGGGCTTGGAGTTGCTTGCGTGCCACATTGTGCTAGATTGCTGAAAATAAAAGGACAATGAGTGAGTTGGCATTGTGGTGTGACAGGCCAGATTTGTTTGATTTGTGCTGCACTTTGGAGACAAAGTCAGAGGCACTGACACAGTCATTAGTAAGCTTGAGCAATTCACCTGGTAACTTCAGCACTTGGCCATGCACGAGATCAGCTGCTGTGGCATTCAGATCTGTCTTGATGGATGCTCAAAGGCCCAGAAGCACAATGGGTAATGCTTCTGTCCAGTGTTGCGAATCATGACATCTTAATACTGTCTTCAACTGCTATTGCAGTTATTCCGTGAGCCCGTTAGGTGGAGAATGGTAAGTGCTATTGGAGATATGCTCTATGCCTAACAGGGTGGCAAGTGCTTTAAACAAATATGATTCGAATTGTCAGCCTTTATCTGTGGTAACATAAAGGAGCATGCTGAAATAGGCAAAAGGATGTGTTTGCTACAGTTTCAGAGAATATATTATTCTTAGGAAAGGCTTCTGGATGATGTGAAAAGTGGCTGATGGCAGTAAGACAGTAATTGAAATCTTTGGATGATGCTAACAGCCCAATAATGTCTAAATGGACATGCTAAAAAATTGATTAGGTGATAGAAATGTGCCAAGTGGTGCTTTGATATGTCAAGCAATTTTATTCGTCTGAGAAACCATGCACTGGTCCTCAACCAGTTTGTAATCTTTATCCATATTAGGCCACACAAAAGCATACTTCCCAAGATTTAACATACCATAGACCCCAGTATGTGCCAAATTATGTAATGATGCAATGGCTTGGAGTTGAAACATAGGGGGACAAATGGTCACATCTTCAATGTAGAAACATCACAATACATTCTTATGTTCACCAGTGGTACTGTGGTGTGTTGGAGGTGCAGGCTATTTGGTTGCCCCAGTAATGCACATAGACCTGGACTGAGGTGTTGTTACTTAGCAAGAGCTTGGGTTGTAAGCATTTCAATGCAAGGGAGAGTGTCCGCTGAACATTCAAATCACCATGAACATGAATAACGTGTATCATAAATTGGCCAATGTAATGTAGGTGATATAGCTGTCATGGTGATGCCTTGTCTGGCTTCTGATGAAAGGTGAACATCAGTGGTTCGTGGCAGTGACCAAAGTAAACTGCTGCCCTTCAAGCATATGGCGAAACCTTTTGTGGCAGCAAATGTCATGTACAGCTTGCAATTGTATGCCGACCAGCCTTGTTGTGCTGGCGAAAGCTTCTGGCACAAAAACACAAGTGGTTGCCAGAACTGATCTATTTTTTGCTGTAATACAGTGCCTGTTGCTGCTGCTGACAGGTCTACCATCAAAGTCAGAGGGGCTTGAACAACGGGATGGTGATGGCAGTTTTCACTTTGATGAAAACTATTTCTGCTTCACTGATAAACAATATTTCACCCTTCACTTTCAGAGCACCTCTCAACAAGTCAGCCAATGGGGTTGATACCAATACATGATTGCATACAAAACAGCGATAGAAATTTATTATGCCCAAGAATCATCACAACTCCTGGATCATAATTGGCTGTGGGTATTTGACTATGCCTTGAACTTTCTCATGCACTTGCCAGGGCATTTACGGAATATCCTCAGATCTTAAACCTCTGTCACTATGCACTTCGAAGAGTTAATAATCAGTCCCTGTGAACAGAGGCAGCTGAAGAGTGACACAAATGCTCCACATGCTCTGATTCCAAAGCAGACATCACCAAAATATCATCAATCTACATGCAACAAAAATCAAGGTTGCACATTATCTCATCCATAAAATGTTGGAACATTTGTGCATTATTGCATAATCCGAATGGCATTCTCATAAACTTGAAGAGGTTGAACGGAGTAGTAACTGGAGTTTTGGTTATATCATCAGGCATGATATGTATCTGACAATATGCACATAATAAGTCAATGGTAGAAAAGGTGCTTTTGTCGTGTGTGTTGTGTGCAAAATCTTCAATGTGCAGATTAGATATCTATCAGGGATACTATGTGAGCCCCTCCCCCCTTGGTAACTAAATTTTGTTGTGCCAATATTTAGTTACCACAATAGGTTCTATTTCATCAAACATTTCTCAGGGCTTTAATTTCTGAGTACAATTAATATAGCTGCATATACAATGGTTGCAAATTATTATGGCTTGTTACTTTTTTAATGACAAGGTTGAAATTATGTGCCAGTAATTGGGTTGATAAATTAAATGACTAGTAATGCCATGGACTATATCAGGAATGAAGGAACTTCCCCATTTGGGTGAGGTTTCTGAAGTAGACAATGGAAGTTCATTCACCCTTGTTTTTATTCAGAAATTTACAGTGATTCAAGTATTAATTCATTTAAAAATGTTTCATAAATAGTTCTGACATTTCCATCCCTGTGATCAGTTTTGCATAAACAGGTACTAGTAAAAAAATGTTATCAATTGACAGATAGTTCTGATGAGTTTTGATCTAACAGTTTCATTGAAAGTTATGAACAAAAGTTTTGTTTGTAAAAGTTTTGGTGATAATTTTGGTGGAGTGGGTATGAAACATTTCAAAACATAAACACACACAACCATGTACGATGGATAATTGCTTGGAAATGGTGCCATCAGATAGCAGGATTGATGATGAGGGTGAAGATGAATGGAGGCCCTCCTTGAACTAGGACTAGTGCAGGTTGACAAGAACAGGGTGATCCTGAGAGAGGGAAGCAGGTAAGATTAGACCTTCATAGCACCACACTCATATCAGTGACTTGTCAACATGGAAGATTCCAAACAGAAAATAAGAATGTATTTAGATTTACAGTCCTGAAAAGGAATGGGTTAGTTCATGCAATTTATTTACTTCACTTCTGGTCTGAATTCCTTAATCTGGAAGGAGTTGCTCACAAATTGGGATTATTTTGTATCTGTTAACAATATCTCTCAAATGTGTGTCATTTCATATCATAATCCACTTGTGAACTTGTGATGACCTTATCAACAGTCACAGGTTGTCCCTGATGCAATCACATCTTCCCTCATTATCCACAAAATTTAAAATTTTAATCAGAACATACTTGTTTACCACTTGGTGGCAATAAGCTTTATTGGGTAGGCTGAAGATTGAACAGCTTTTTGCATTCAACTAGAATCACTCACAGTTTGTGTGCACTCACTCTGTTTCACTGCTCTATAAAAATTCATATTCATTAAATGGCTGCACTTTCAGCAAACACACCACACAACCCCTTCATGGGAAGTTCATTACTGGCTGTTTAACACCAATCTATGTTTTTCATGGACATGTGCACCAAACGTTTACCTTTCCAAATTCTATCACATTCCATTAAAACTTCGAGCCACCTCCAAATCTAAATTAATTTAGTTCAAGAATTAGATAATGCTGTTGTACCACACCCAGCATTGATTTTGGGATCCTAGTACATGGTTCTGATGTAGGTTCACATGTTCTGAATGCAGAGTACATTATGATATTTCAGTGCCTGATACAATGCGATGGCTACAGCCATTATCAGATACATGAAATGTATTCGCAATTGCGAATAAGGACTACAACAGCTGATGTTGGCTCATATTTGCAACTGCTGATACATTTCATGCAGAACACACTGCAAAAACTCCAAGATTTAATCCACCTGTGCCAGCATGATATGGGTATCAATAAGGAAGACGACTTAAAATGTCACATTCTATTCTCAGAATCAAAATGAATTAAAACTGTCTTAACAGAATGTAAACAATAATACATTGGGCAGTCAGTGTGGAGCTGAACATTCATTTCCGATCACACTGCGTTTCAAATCATGTCGTGGTCACTAAAAATGTTGTTTGTTAGGGTTTTACTTAGAAAAACAGACTGTTTTCAATCCAGAGATAGACTATCTTCAGACTGTACTCTGGAGTATTAAGTACGGAAAATATAGAGGGACATACAGATAAAATATGAACATAAAACGAAGTTATACCCACAGCCTATGTGGGGAGATGGATCTACAGAGCAGGAACTGCAGAAGTCTTCAAGTGCTGTCAACTGTTGGGGAAGCAAATATGTGGTGCAGTTATGTAGCGGAACTCCACCCCCTATTCATCTCCACAAGTCATTTCTAACCAATACAATGAATGCTTATTGAATACATGATGAAAAACTTGAGTTACTAATTTAAAAATTATAGCTATTTCCAGTATTGTCTGTAATATTAACAACTATTATATTCGTGATGCAAAGAACAACCAGCTAAATATAATCCATTACATTGTAACATCTTTGACAGCTATTGATGCTGCACATTGCTAAGGAATGAACAGCATCCTGTACGCCGGCCGCGGTGGTCTTGCGGTTCTAGGCGCGCAGTCCGGAACCGTGCGACTGCTACGGTCGCAGGTTCGAATCCTGTCTCAGGCATGGATGTGTGTGATGTCCTTAGGTTAGTTAGGTTTAAGTAGTTCTAAGTTCTAGGGGACTAATGACCACAGCAGTTGAGTCCCATAGTGCTCAGAGCCATTTGAACCATTTTTTTAGCATCCTGTACAAGCAGATTGTCCTGTATAGGGCAGTGCAATAGCAATGTTATTGGCCTCATACTTTATGTTAATTTTCATTTTAATATGTTACTTTTTACAACATAAACTTAAAATAAGCAACTTAAACTGATATTATAATTAGATACCACAAGCAAGCTAGTAATAAAAATTTTGTGGACACATTAGACACACTGCTAAGTAACCAGTGATGCCTTATATATACACAATGTCTCACAGAGAATGGTGTAAGTTATTGACTTTTTACTGTGGGCTATTTTATATTTCAATTCTTTGCATCACAAATATAATAGTGGTTAATTTTACAACCAATGCTGTAAATAGATATCATTTTCATGTTAGTAACTAAAGTTTTTCATCATGTATTCAATAATTATTCATTCTTTTGGTCATAAATAACATGTGGAGATGACTAGGGGGTGAAGCATCCGATAATTAACCCCACAGCATCATTGCTTCTCCAGCAATTGACAGCATTGAAGACTTAGCACTTTCTGGTTTGTGGCTCCATCTCCACACATCAACTTTGGGTAAAACTTCCTTTTATTTTTATTACATTATCTACATTTTATCTGTATATCCACCTATAATTATAGTGCTCTGTATTCCAGAGTACAGTCCAGTAAATATTATTTGTGTGATCTAGACTGTTTTTCGAAGTACAACTACGGAACTGATTGCCGATTTCCCAAAATGTTTTCATAAATATTGTTTATCAGAGTTACACATGGGCATTAATACTATTAAAGCACCATATCCAAGTAGCATACAACACTTATTCAAGAAGAACAAGAAATAACTATTGTCTACAAAACAAAGAATAAACATATGCCAATGACTGTATCACTGATCATAAACACTTTGAGCACTCTGTGATGTCACTATAATCATCATTGCAATGTATTATCACTACAGTATAATTATAAGTGTAATAGACTTACCTCTCCCTTTTACATGATAAATTATTTTACTATTAAATAGTCATGAACACACTACAAATATTGCACGAGTTAGAAACTCAGTCATATAAGCTTTTAACCTAAGGCATTCTCTATACTGTAATAGCATTACAAGAAAGTGATACATTGTCTGGATTAAAAGCATCTTTGAGACAGTTCAGAATGTTTGTAGAGTTTTTATTTACTATGTGTTCCATGAGGAATGGTCAGTATTCTAGGATATGACAGGAACAATCATTTGAAGCAAACAACTTCATAGGGACATATGAACTACGGTTTCCTAGAGAGAACACATTTAATGTATGTTTTTATTTATTTTCTGTATTATTCAATAGAGAAAAATATTGAATGAGCACAATTTTACATGCTCATTCAATATCGAGGTCCCACATTACATTTGTTTATTTATACGTGTAAGCAGGAACAGTAAAGAATAATCATCTGTTTCACGGTGCTGTTAGTTAGTGTCAGTCAGGGCAGTGCTGTCACTGTGGAGAACTGGTTGTTCTTCATGTTTTACTGTCCCTGCTAATACATATTGATGAAACAAATATTGCACTAGACTAATTTTTGATCGCTCAGTCAAATGGGCATGTACAATTCCAAAAATAATTTTCCTGTATTAAATAACACAGGGAATAAATAACCACATATTTTAAATGTGCCCTGCCATGGAAACCATTCAGAAGAGGGCATATGTCTGTATGAAGTTTTTTGCTTCAAATGATCATTCCTGTCATACCCCTGACACCATGTACATTTTTCTTGTTGTTCCAATACAAAACATTTCTTTGCTTCTATTTTTAATACATCAATATTGTCTACCATTTCTATCTTCCTGTGATAGAAATTGAGCAGTTTTATCTATATGATCTGAAGATACTGATCATGTAATAAACTCGGCTATATATTATTCACAACTCCAAACATCTGAATCTCCATTCTTAACAGAAAATTAAAATGTTTTGGAGTATAGCTTATATTTGCATTTGACCTTTGATATTTCATATCTTATGCACCCATAAATTCAAGAATTCAGAATTGTTTTGAATTTATTTTTTCTTTCACAGTTTTAGAAACTGAAGTTTCTTTTTGTGTACCTTCATAGTCGATGGGAAGTGTTCATCAACTCTAGAAGAAAACATGGTTACTGCTTTATACATATCTCTATGACAGACTTTTTCAAGGTTATTTATATAACTACATTCAGGTATCCTAGATACATAATACAAACCTGCAGTACAATATTTAATCACTACACGCATTACCTATAAATAGACTAGACAATTTGGGCCGAGTCCATGTTCATATTCTACTTCTGAAAAAGTTAAATTATACTGTTTCTATATCATGTACTGTCATTTGAGATATTTTTTTAACTATTATTTATTATACTATGTGTATGAACTTTTTTCTATGCTCCTATCTTTCCTAAGGCAACTGCTTGCTTATTGTGTATGTTTTATTGCTGATAAATCTGTTTTGTGTGTCATCTAGCTACTTGTGGCCCAGATTTTGTCGACATGCTATGCACTGATTATGATGGCTGTCATCGTGGGTACAGCTCTGCAACTCGGTGAAGACGGCATCGGTTCACCGTCAGCAATTTTTCTCATTGCCTTGTCTGGATCTTTCTTCATTGCTGCCTGCCTTCACCCTCAAGAATTCTGGTGTATTGTTCCTGGAATAATTTACTTGCTTTCTATTCCATCTATGTATCTCCTTCTTATTTTGTACTCTCTCATCAACCTGAATGTTGTTTCATGGGGAACAAGAGAGGTTGCAGTGAAGAAAACAAAGAAGGTTTGTTACCTGCAAGCAAAACATATTGACATAAACTTTAGTTCAGATTTTTCATGATTGGACTGATTGTTGAACAATATACACAGTTTATTTTCTTTTGATGTTTACATTATCAGGAGACCAAACAGAAAAATAACATGTAGAGAGAAACAAGAAATCAATTTTTGCTAAGATAAAATTGCATCTGTTAACAATGAGAATATGATAACAAAGTCACTCATCACAATATTCTTGGATAAAATATTCTCAGTCTTCTTGCTTCAGGAGCAACTATATCCGTAAATATCAGAATGTTGTGCAAGACTCAAAAGACTGTGGTGGTTTGGTTATAAGATAAAAATGTCTTTAAACAGAAACCAGTGACATTATTTTGAAAAGGTGCACCTTAAATTTCCAAATCTGGACAAAAGTGGTTGACTTGATAATGATTAGAAGTACTTATATAATGCACTAGAAGATTTGAAATGAAGAAATGAATAAAGTGGACAACTTTAAATATTTGTGCAGTGGTGTATCTTCAGACAATACTATACACCAGGAAATAAGCATTAGAATACTGCTGCAACTTCAAAATTTCATCATTCTGTATGACATTCTCTGTGGCAAATAATTTTCTCATTATATACCAAGATTACACTTTATAAATGTAACTTGACCCAGCTTTGACATGTTTGGAAACAATGGCACTGACTTCACCAGCCAGCAGTGGCCTCAATGCAAAATGAATGAAGTTCCTCCAATCCTACTTTAAAAATAAACATCAAAGATAAAATTAAAAAAAAAAAGACATATGACAGCAACTTTACTCTGAAAGAAGCTTAACTGATGTAATAGAGCTCAAAAGACTGCAGTGGTATCGTCATGTAATACGAATATCTTTAAACAGAATCTCATGAAAATATTTATATTTTCAAAGCAATATAACAAGAAAAGACATAAAGGAAGACCTAATGAAATTTAGGAAAACAAATCCTCAAAGAGACTGACAAGATACACACAAATATTAATCATGTCCCAAACAAAGAACAATGGTTGAAAAAAATAACTAGGAAAGTGTTCATACACACATTCACTCAGCTTACTGGAGCCAAGATGATTGAATGGAGAAATCAACAGCTGCTTGCCGCAATTACACATTACATTATGTTTTCAAAAATAAAAGTCTTACCCAATGCTTCAAACTACTGAGATTATGTCATGAATAAATAAGAATGTGGAGACCAGAAGGAACAACAAAATGTTTAACCGGGATAGTGATGGATGGAAGTTGATGCTGGATGCTGAGAAAATGGCAAGAAATAAATTTTTCTGGTGGCAATAGGGGTGCTATTACCATCCCTACATAACAGACATCAACATAATCTCTGGCAGCACATGCAAATTTCTTTTTTATAATTGATGTATTAATGATAGGGGGTGGGTATTCACAGAGTGACTACAGATTCACATTAACAGCAACAACATTTAGTTGTTCTACAGGATGACAATGCACAAAGGGATGGATATTCATACATTGTTTACTGAATCATGTTAACAGTAACAACATTAGTGACTCCACATTATGACAATGCAGGAAGTTATTGAAAGCTCAGGCTCTTACTCACACCTGATGTGGCTAGAAGACTAAGAATATTTTATGCACCTGCTAACATGATCCATTAAAAATAATGTCCATTAAAATTTAATCTGTTAACATCAAGCATGGCTGAATGAAATTATCTTGCAGAAAATTACAAGCATCCTTGAGGTGATGGCCCAATTACAATTTCCTTTCTCTGACTTAAAATCATCAGTAGAAACTAGATGTTGTGGATATTACTGCTTCTTCTCTCCCTACTAATCATTGTATTTTTGTTTATGCTTCACTAAGGTGGTGGGTAATTATTTGATCCAATTCTCCCATAACTGTGAATTATTTTGCAATTGGTGGGTATTGCTAAAGAACAGATAATATGTACATACTAACTTTAACTTGTGTATATGTTTCATTTACCAACTATAAATTATTGAAGGTGTGCATGTTGTGTACTAACATATCATTAGTTGTAGCAGCTGTTTGTCGCATTGGTCATCAGCGCAGCATATAGCCTTACAATGATGGCTGTAACAGTTGGTGTACTTCTGCAAATTCAAGAGAATGGCCTGCTTGCACCTTACTCTGTCTTCTTCTTTGGGGTTATTGCTGTGGTAGTAACTGCAGCACTACTTCACCCAAAAGAAGTGGGATGCTTACCATTTGGTATTGTGTACTTCATAGCCATACCATCAGCATACATGGTGCTGTATATTTTCACACTATTCAACCTTAATGATATTACCTGGGGAACTCGGGAATTCATTGAGAAAAGAACCAAAAAGGTAAATAATTTTTTTGAAGTAGAGATAGCACTCTTGCACATTTAGAGCATGACTTCTCTAACTGCTAAATCATATATAGATGCTCAAAGTAAAAATGTACTTGACTTCTACACATTAGAACTATGAAAGGTCATATAACAAGAAATACACTGTAACATAATTTTTTCTGGGCTACAAATATGCAGCCGAATCCCAGCTGTTGTAACACACATGCATTTCTGTTGGATTAATTTCACACCCTGATTGCAAATGCCATCATCCATCAATTTCAACACTGGCTTCATACCAACTAGTCTTTTTTAACACTAAAACATTAAAGACATGTGCTCAGATAACAATGAATACAGAGAAAAGAACAGTAAAAAAGACCACAGAAATATCTCTGTTTGCACATATAAGCAAATGGGGTAATGCAGAAATATGTAAGTTTTGTACTAAGTAGAGCTATAAAATAAAGCCACAGAAATGCTATGTTTACAGTAATCACTTGAAATAATCGTATCTATTCCTTGTGCTGATAGTTTCATATTCACTAAAAGCTTATACTTATCTTTTTCTAAGCTTTTCAATGATATGAATGATTTTTTTATCATAATATAAAATATTGAAAAGTGGTGACACATAAGAATGCTGATGATTAATTGGGTATATTGGGTAACTAAGGAGGAGGTACTGATTCAAACTGGGTAGAAAAGAAATTTGTGGCAGAAATGGACTAAAAGAAAGGACCAATTAATGGGACATATTCTGAGGCATTGCGGGATGAATCACCATTTTGGCAGTGAAGGGAAGTGGGGTGGGGCATTATAGAAGGAGGCAAGTCTAGACTACAGTAAGCAGGTTCACATGGATGAAGGGTGTAGTAATTATGCAAATATGAAGAGGTCTGCACAGGACACACTAGTGTGCAGAGTTGCATCAAACCAGTCTTCAGACTGAAGACTACAAGAACAATGCATATCAGAATTATGTACGTCACTCGAAATTAAAAGTGACATTTATGAAGGGCATTCCCATTTTATTCTAAGGCATTAATCCCACAAGGGTATGGCTAAAAACTAATTTTGTAACACTGTTTTAATTTGTGTTCCACAAAATATTGAATGGTTTTTCTTCTTCTTACATGCTATTAACCTGGAAAACAGTTTACATTTTATCATCAGCTCTTTGGCACTTTTCCACGCATTACTGTATATATATCTACATGCATTGACATTTCTCCTGAAAGTTTTCTAATGTAATCAAACCATTTTGCTTTATGTCATTTTCTTAGTCTTTTCTAGCCTCATGGAATCTGCCAAAACTCCTCCTTTGTCCATCTATCATCAGTTCACCTGCTACAAACCTGCACACTTCAATTTCATTTTCATTAGTCTTAATTACATCTTCTAATCCAAACCTGTTCCCTGATCCATTTCTTTCTGTCTCTCCCAGTAACTTCCAACATGTATCTCTTCATTGTTCACCAAGCAATCCCCCATGAATGAAAGCTGATAATACACACTGAATGTAAACTTTCTTTTTCAGACACATCAAAAGCTTATTTTTATGCACCTTCTTAATGTACTAAAACCATTCTACACAATTCAGTCACTGCAGACTGAAATACAACTGTTCCATGACATGACATCAAATATTTGTACCTGACAATAGTGTAAAGCCAAAATTGCAGAAAGATGCTGTCCTTTAAACAATTCATACAGGCCGAGGGGCCCATATTACAAGAACTTAATTGTAATTTATGATGAATTGTTTTATAAATCACACAATCAAATGATAGAATGTACCAGTAGGATAGTTTTTGTTGTTTTGCTCTGCCAGTACTTCATTTAAGAGGTCATATAACACTTTTCTCTGTGGAGAATAGCTGCAAGTGAACAACTGTAGGAAGGAAGTAAAATAAAAAGAACTACATTTATTTCTACAGTACAAAACTGCTATGTATTGCTCACTTAACTGTGGCTTACTATGCACTATTTCCTATTGTACTTAACACTATGTTATGGTCAGCTTATGCATGTAATGGCTGCATGGGTGAAAATGAACCATCGATGGCATTTTTATCTTGCTAAAAAAACTCTGTTTCACATAGAAAAGTACCCTTTGAAATGTATTTTATAATGATTTCTGGAGTTTAGATGTATTCTGAGGTGACAAAACGTCATACGATAGCGATATGCATGTATACAGGTGGCAGTAGTATCATGTGCATAAGGTATAAAAGGGCAGCGCATTGGCTGAGCTGTCATTTGTACTCAGGTGACTCATATGAAAAAGTTTCTGATGTGATTATGGCCACACAATGGGAACTGACAGACTCCGAACATGGAATGGTAGTTGGAGCTAGGTGCATGGGGTATTGCATTTTGGAAATCATTACTTAATTCAATACCTGGGATCTGAGTGTCAGGAGAATGCCGAGAATATAAAATTTCAGGCATTACCTCTCACCATGGACAATGCAATGGTCAATGGCCTTCACTTAACAATTGAGAACAGTGGCATTTTCATGGAGTTATCAGTGCTAACAGACAAGCAACACTGTGTGAAATAACTGCAGAAATCAATGTGGGACATATTACAAAGGTGTAGATTAAGACAGTCTGATGAAATTTGTAATTAATGGGCTATGGCAGCAAATGACTGATGCGAGTGCCTTTGCTAACAGCACACCATTGCCTGCAGCGCTTCTCCTGGGGCTGTGACCATATCAGTTGGGCTCTAGACAACTGGAAAACTGGCCTGGTTAGAAGAGTCCTGATTTCAGTTGGTAAGAGCTGATGGTAGAGTTCAAGTGTGGTGCAGACCTCAAAAATCATGAGCCCATGTTTTCTATAAGGCCCTGTGCAAGCTCATGGTGGCTCCGCAATGGTGTGGGCTCTATTTGCATGGAATAGTGGAGTCATCTGTTCCAAATGAAATGATCATTGGATGCTATGTTCAGCTACTTGGAGGTCACTTGCAGCCATTCATGGACTTCACATTCTCAAACTTTCTGGACAATTCAAACAAATGATTTGTCCACCCAAATTGCCTGACTTGAGTCTCATCAAACATTTATGGAACATAATCAAGAGGTCAGTTTGTGTACAAAATCTGACACTGGTAACACAATCAGAATTATGGGCACTTACAGAGGCAGCATTGCTCAATATTTCTGCAGGGGACTTCCAATGACCTGCAGATCCATGCCGTGTCAAGTTGCCGCACTACACCAGGCAAAAGGAGGTCTGACACAATATCAGGAGGTATCATATGACCTTTTGTCACCTCTGTTTAAATGTAAATGCAGATGTACCATTGTTATCTGATTAAGATTCATACTGATGTTTGTTCAGTATTAGACATTGATTCAGTGATGATGATGGTGAGAAAAATATGGTTTCTGCAAATACAACTACAAAATCCTTCGAAGTGTGTGATGCAGTATTTTGCTTCCATTGTTCACTACAGGTCACAGTAAAACAATGGAAAATTCACAATGAAATAATGACTATACTATGAAAAGTGTAAACTGCTACTCAACATATAGTGGATATGGTGAATCACAAAAAGACTGCTAAACAAGTAAGCTTTTGGCCAAAAGGCCTTCTTCTGAATTAGACAACATATACTCTGTCTGGCTGGCCTTGGCAGCCAGAGACAGTGATTACGTGATTATGTTTGCATGGATGTACGTGTGTATGTTGCCTAATTCAGAAGAATGCCTTTTGGCCAGTTTGTTGTGCCTGTCTGCAATCCAACATCTCCACTATATGGTGAGTAGCAATCTATCCTTTTCATAATACTGTCACAGGTTACAGTAATTCAAGTGATCTCCTAATAATAATAGTTTTCATTGTTTTAACAGTGAGATATGAATTGGGATACTTAGTTCTTCTTTTCTTAAATTGAGTGTTTTGAAAGAATAATCATCTTGCTGATAAATATGGGCTTGTATATAATAAAGAACTTAATGTTCTTTTGAAATTAAATACTTTCTATCATAATTGTACATATTCAGATCAGTCAATGATTTCCTGCAATCAGTGATATACATTTAAGTTACATGCATAGAAACGTTTCACAAGGTTAACAACTGAATACAGAGCTCAGGAAACCTCGATGCTTCTAGTAGGAAATGCTAATAGACACTTATGGTTAAAATAGGAAATCATTGCTTACAACTATTTTACTGTTGCACATTTAATAAAAAAATTTGTATTCAGTGTTCATTTGACAGAACAAATGACTTCACATTTTTAGGAAATAGAGCAAGAAAAGAAAGAAGCTGAAGAAGCAAAGAAGAAAGCCAGGCAAAAGTCTCTCTTGGGCTTTCTTCAAGGAGGTGGTGGAGGTGATGACAATGAAGAAGGATCCATTGAAATCTCCTTCGCTGGCCTCTTCAAATGTATGTTTTTCACACATCCCAAGCCAATTGATGAGAGGCAACAACTCCTCAGGATTGCAGAATCTCTGGATTCTCTTGGGAAGCGTTTGGAAACAATGGAAAGGTCAGTATTTCTTAAAGTCCACATCACATAGCGGGGAAAAATACACACACACACACACACACACACACACACACACACACACACACACACAGAGAGAGAGAGAGAGAGAGAGAGAGAGAGAGAGAGAGAGAGATTATGTATGGCTTCTAACTGAAAACATTGCACTAGAAATGAAAGAAGCAGATTTATATATTTATTTCTTATATAATATATAAGAAACTAGAAAAAATAAATATTCAAAATAAATTAAATGAACGAACACAAATTTCTTGACTCTAGTCTTCCAAAAAAATTCCTGTACGATCACAGAATACAATATTATTGTGAAAATGACATAGACTGATATACAGAATTGTTATTTCCTCTATCCCTTGATGCAAGTGTATTAAAAGCTTTTATCATCCTCTGCATTGCCTGATGCAGATTAGTAACTATGACATACAACAAAAATTATACTGTGCCAGATGATACCATGACAAAAATAAACTGCTGGCCATCAACACTGTAACGTCACAAAGGATAGAAAATAATGAAATTTTACTTCTTGTGTCTGTACAGTGTAGTGGGAAAGTTGCATGGTTAAATTTATGGGGTGAGTTGGACACCATCTGTATCAAAGTAGGTCAAGACAGCATGGGTAACAAGTAGTCTTGCATTATTATGTTAAAAGATAACATCATGGAGATCTCAAATATAGTGTGCAGCCACCAGCCTTAACACATCACAAATTTAACAGTTGCTGTCAAAATTACTGGTTATGCAAATCAGAGGTGATCACATTGTGTACCCACACAATCAGGTCAAGTTTTGCACTCATTTGACAATAATGGCTGCAATCTGACAATGTTTGTTCTCTTCAGAGCCTCCAAACATTGGTGTGCCTATGGTATACTGTACACAGGCCCTGCCCTTTTCCAAAAAGTGAATGTTATCACTGAGTACACCACTTTTAGTATGTCTGCTGTCATATCAAGAGAAGCTGAAACAATGGTCACCCTGCTAACAATACAATACATGGTACTCCAGATGTCATCACATTGTTCATATCAATTCTTGTATTGCTGCAAACAAACCCATTTTCTGACATGTGCCATGTGCAAACAAACCCATTTTCTGCCATGTGCCACAAAGTCATGCTATATGCAATTATAAACTGTTCCTAGGAAATCCAGATCACATCTTTTACAAATACTCACAAAATCATTTACACCATACATATATGAAATATAATATGATATTCCTTTAATAAACACTAATAATAATTGGAGATAAGTCCTGGCAAAATATGGTATAATGAAAAATTTAAGTTTCATTATGACTTTATAGTCATTGGTAATGGCTGTTCTGGGTCAAACAATGGAAAATCCAGTATAGAATAATGACAATATTAAGAAAAGGATAGTGATGGTAGGGAATGAAAACCTCATAATTCCATCTGTTTGTGAAAACTTGTAATTCCAGTTATCAGTAACTACATAATCAAAGAGAAATTTGAAAGTGCATGGATTTCTCTAATCTGTCAATAACTAGGCTTCTACTATACAATTATACATGTAACAACTTTCCGTATCACTTCATATTATTTTTTTATGAATCCATTTTTGCTTCACCTGCAAAATGTAACAAACTGGAGTTACAAGGTTTTCATTGCCTACCATTGATCGATTGCTACTCACCATGTAGTGAGATGTGAAGTCACAGACAGGTACAACAAAAATACTGCTAAACGAGTAAGCTTTCAGCTAATAGGCCTTCTTCTAAAGTGGACAACATTCATGCAAGCACTACTCACATTCCCATACCACTGTCTGTGACCACCGAGGCCAGATTGTGAGCATGATGGGAGAAGCAATCTGAGTAGTGGGGCTAAAAGAGGAGGCTCGGACTGTGAGGGGAAGATGTAGCAGGGTAGGGGTAGGGATGAAGTGAAAAGCACTGCTTGTGGAAGAATACATGGTTGGTGGGGACAATGTAGTGCAGATGGATCTAGTTTGGGGATTAGATTGTGAGGGGGCCGGGGGAGAGGGGGGGGGGGGGGGGGACAGAAAAGGAGGGAAGTAAAGGGAGTGCAGGTATGTTGTTGGAATAGAAGGCTGTGTAATGCTGGTGTGGAAGCGGGGAGGGGTAGGTGGGTGAAGGAGAAAGACTAATGAAGGTTAAGGTTGGGGGTTACAGGAACATATGATATATTGCAGGGAGAGTTCCCATCTGTGCAGTTCAGAAACGTTGGTGTTGGTAGGAAGGATCCATATGATGCAGGTTGTGAAACAGACTTTGAAGTGAAGAATGTTGTGCTGAAATAGTTCATTAACTGGGTGGTCGAGCTACCTCTTTGCCACAGTTTGTCCGTGTCCAATCACATGGACAGCAGCTTATTGGTTGTCATGCCCATGTAGAATGCAGCTTGTAGATCGATGAGTAATTTCGCAGGCCTTTGATGGGATGGATGATGCTTGTAACCAGACTAGAGTAGTTAGTGGTGGGAGTATGTATGGGACAGCTCTCATATCTAGATCTGTTACTGGAACATGAGCCGTAAGGCAAGAGGTTGGGAGCAAGGGTGGAGTAGGGGTAGACGAGGTTATTGTATAGGTTTTTTGGGCAGTGGAACACCACTATGGGAGGGGTGGGAAGGAAAGTGGGTAGAATATTCTTTATTTAAGGGCACGACAAGAAGTAGTTGAAACCCTGGTGGAGAATGTGGTAGGTTGTTCCAGTCCTGAGTTAGTACTGAGGGTAGCACTCCTTTGTAGCTGGATGGCGGGACTTTGGGAGGTGATGGCTGACTAGAGACATAAGGCATGGGAGATCTGTATCTGTACAAGGTTAGGAAGGCAAATTCTGTCCATGAAGGCCTCAGAAGGCCCTTGGTATACTTGGAGGAGACTGCTTATCAGTAAATATGTGATGGCCAAGTGTGGCTACATTGAAAGGAAAGGGACTACTCAGTATGGAAAGGGTGATAATTGTCAAAGTGGCAATATTGCTGGTGGTTGATAGGTTTGATATGTATGGAGGTCTGATGTAGCAATCTTTGAGGTGGAGGTCAACATAGAGGAAGATGACTTGTTGAGTTCAGGAGGAGCAGGTGAAGTGAATGGGGGAGAAGGTGTTGATGCTCTGGAGGAATGTGGATAGGGTGTCCTCACCTTCGACCCAGGTCACGAAGATGTCATCAACGTACCTGCAGCAGGTGAGGAGTTTGGGATTCTGTGTGGTTAGGAAGAATTCCTTTAGATGGCCCATGAATAGGTTGGCATAGGACGGTGCCATGCAGGTGCCCATTGTTGTACCATGGATTTGTCTGTGTGTGATGCCTTGAAAGTGAAGTAATTTTGGGTTAGGATATAGTTGGTCATAATGACCAGAAAGGAGGTTGTAGTTTTGGAATCCATCAGGGACTGTTGAAGGTAGTGTTCAGCAGTGGCAAGGCCATGGGAATTAGGGATGTCAGTGTAAAGAGAGATGGCACCAATGGCAATGAACAGGATACCACGTGGTAAAGGAACAGGAACAGTGGAGAACTGGCAGAGTAAATGATTGTTGTCTTTTATGTAGGAGGATAGAGAAGTGTATGGGTTCCAAGTAATAGGCTGAAGATGTTGGTCTATGAGAACCGAGATTATTTCAGTGGTGGCACAGTAACCAGCCACAATGGGGTGGTTAGGTTTATGGATTTTAGGAAGCATGTAGGAGGTAGGAGTGTGGGGAGTGGTAGAGGTGAGGAGAGAGACTCAGAGGACAGGTTTTGGGATGGGCTTAAGTATAGGAGGAGAGACTGGAGGTCCTATTGGATTTTTGGAATGGGGTCACTGTGGCAGGCTTTGTAGGTGAACAAATATGACAGCTGACAGACTCCTTCCACCAGATAAGCTCTGTGGTTCAAAACCATAGTGGTGTAGCCTTTGTTAGCAGGTAAGACTATAAAGTCAGGATCAGTTTTATGTGGTGCTCTGCGGTTCTTTCTGTGGATGTAAGGTTAACTTTCATGTCGAGGGATTTAGAGAATGATAATGAGGCAAGTTTCAAGGTTAATAAATTCTGAAATGTTAAAATGGAGTGATTTGGGTGTGTTAGATGTGAACCACAGTTGGATGTAGCAGTGAACTGAGACAGCAGAGTTCGGTGTTGGTTTTGGTTTGAATCTGAATGGTAGGGTTAGTGATGAAAAAGTGAGAAGGAGATTCCACCAATGCATACACAGTCTCTTAACTTCTGTTCTTCTCAGCTCCCTTCCCCTGTTGTCCCCCCCCCCCCCCCCCCTCTACCTCCAGGTCTAACCTCCCAACTGCACCTAGCTGCCCTACACAGCCCCACTAAATGCTGTATGCTCCCATAAGCAGCACTTTCTGTCCCGCACCCCTACCCTGCTATCCCTTCCCCTTCCTGCCTCAGCCACATCCTTACATGCACCATCCAGATTCCTTTTCCCATCACATGCTGTTGCTCGCAGTCTGGCCTTAGTGGCCAGTGATAGTGGTCATGTGTGTGTGTGTGTGTGTGTGTGTGTGTGTGTGTGTGTGTGTGTGTGTGTGTGTGAGTTGCACTTGTGAGAATTGTGTGTGTTGTCTACTTAGAAGAATGCCTTTTGGCCGAAACTCACTTTTGTAGCAATATTTTTGTTTTATCTGTCTGTGACTCAGCATCTCCACTATATGATTCTTCTGTGCCTGCTGTTAAAGAGTAAAGATTCCCAACCATTTTCCTTGTTAACAGAACTGCAATAAAATGCCTTATATCAGAACAACTATTTTACTTTATTGTTCTACTGTTTGGCCAAGATTGTTCAATTATACATTTTTATTTCGTTTATTTATTCATTCATTCAGCTGTAGACAAATTTCTTTGTATGGACGATGCCACTGTATGTATTTATATGCATTATTTTTAGTAGAGGTACATAAGATAAAAATACTAGGGCAAAAACAGGATATACATAAGATGACCATGATGTGGGCATATATAGACCATTTATCACTAAATTACACTAGGCAAGATTAAAGAAGAAGAACAAACTTGTTTCAAACTAGAGAAATGAATCAGAAAACATCGCCAATGATAAATATATTAGGTTATATGGCATAATTTGTGAACTAGACAGCTATCATATTGTTTACAGACATACTCCATCCTCTTTGGCTGCTTTGTAATTGGTCAATCTGATTATTTATTTGCAATAATTTTCATTGTATCAACTCCCTAAATGAGTGAAAGCTATTTTTTAATAAATACACTTTAAAACAGGTGTAGGCAATACATTAAATCCAGATACAGCTTTGCACAAAACAATTTATTTTGTCGACTTGGAAAAGCAGACTCACTGAACTAAAAGTCAAAGAGTAAAAACTTATATCTAATGCCCACTGCACTTGCATGGAGTAAACGAAGCACACATCACTGGCTACTGCCATGTTCCTACATGCCTCCTGCCCCCTCCCCCTGCCTCCCCCCCTCCCCCCTCCCCCCTTAAAGTGCGGAGCACCCGGAATGAATGGGTACTTAAACTTCACCTGTCACCCTGCTCTTGTACGGACAACTTGTTGCTGCAAAAATGAAGGTGCTGGTGTGGGCTGTTGCGTTATCGTCCCATGTTCCCCTGCCATGGGTTCGTCTGCCATATCATGTGTAGTGAGTTCCAAACTTTGGTCCTTCTCATCTTGTTGAGTGTCATCATTCTCCAATCCTGGCAAGACCCATGCTGGTTTTACCCTCTCTATTGACACTCTAATAGTTCTGCCATTCTATGAGATGTCCACAGTATTAGTGTCGCATCATACTATTTGATAAGGTCCAGTATATGGAGGTTGTAGTGGCACTCTGACTGAATCTGTGTGGAGCATGACATGTGTACAGTCTGCCAATGCCTTATGCATGAAAACTGGTCACTCACCATGTCTAAATACTGTAGGCCTTCTCATTGTTTCCACATGCTCACGGATTTTACTTATCACTGATGAGAGGTTTTTTGGCACTGGTGATGCGACGGTGGTTAGGTAATCTGCCGGGATTCTCAATGGCTCCCCACACACCAATTCCGCCATTGAGGCACTGATGTCTGTCTTGTATGAGATCCATAATCCAAGTAGAACCAATGGTAATGCTTTCGTCCAGCTTCTCTGACGACAGATGAGATCTACCTTCAACATCCTGTGCCACCTCTCCACCATTCCATTGCTTGCTGGATGGTCGCTTGTTGCATGGTGGTGTTGGAACCCACATAAATTAGCTAGCTTGTTGAACGGACTAGACTGAAACTAACGGCCTTGATCTGTTGTGATATGAATGGGCACCTGAAGTGAGGTAGACATTGAGAGACAAATGCCTTTGCAAGCATTTCTGCTGCTATTTCAGTGATTGGAATGGCCTCCGCCCCTCTCATGTATCTCTCTACTACTGTTAACAAGTATTTACAGCCATCCGAAAGTGGAAGTTGACCCACTAAGTTAAGATGGACATGGGCAAATCTTGCAAGTAATCCAGTGAAATTCCCAATTTACATGTGAATGTGTCATCCTACTTTGCAGCGTTGATATTGTAGGCCTGTGAGAGTCCATTCCCTGGTGTCCTTTTTAATTGATGGCCAGACAAAACGTGCTGTCAGTAACTTGATCGTGGCATTTGCCCCTGTGTGTGCCAGGCCATTAACACTGTCAAACACTGCTTATGAAATTGTTGTGGAATGTATGGGTGAGAATTCTGTTTTGATATATATTGCACCATAACTTAAGCCTTCTTCCTGGCATGAGTATTGGCTGTAAGTGTAACCCTGTTGTGTGGTCTGACAATAACTTCTGTAGATCCAGATCTACTTCCTGCAATGTCGCAAGCTCGTCATAATTTATTGTACTGGTCACACTGCAAACACAAGGAAAGTAATTTGCAACCAGATTCTTCACACCTCTGATGTGCCTTGTATCCATGATGAATTGACTGACAAACTCTATGTGCCAGTACTGCCTTGGCGAGCACTTATTGCCTATGTTGCTGAAAGCTGACACTATAGGTTTACGATCAGTGAAAATTGTTACTGGTCTGGCTTAAATATACGATTGGAAATGTTTGACACTTTCATATATTGCCAACAACTCTCTGTCATATGCACTCCATTTTTTCTGTTGGAGTTGCAGCTTCTTTGAGAAGAAACTAAGAGGTTGCCAATGTCCATCGACCTGTTGTTGCAAGGCTGCACGAATGGTGACCTGGCTGGTGGCTACTAAAATATTCTATGGTGCTGCAGGTATGGGGTGTGCCACTAACACGAGTAACACTGCCTCCTCTAAACTTCTTCGTAAGTTGCCAAAAGCTTTGGTCATTTCTGGTGTCCATTGTAGCTTTTGTGTTCCTGTGGGCTCTTGCTAGCTAATGCATTTATAAGCGGTGCCTGTGTTTCAGAGGTAATTGGTACATGACGCTGGTAAAAATCTACCGTACCAAGCTAATGCCGAAGTTGTTTGTAGTCTGTAGGTTTTGACAGGTTGCACAACATGTCAATCTTCTCTGGTAATGGCTGTATACCATTGGTTGAAACTATACAACTGAGAAAAGTTACTTGACTCCTGCCCATGACGCATTTGCAATCATCTTGTTTGGCGATCATGTACAAAGCTGTTTACAGCATACTGCCCAACAGTTTCTATGTCAAAACAATAATTTGAAAGAAGTATTCACTTCGAACTGTCAAAATACCCCATTATTTATATAGTTCACTGAAGTGGGTCCTTTTGTGTCTCTTGCTCATTATTCTGATAGTTCATTTTTGACATTTGAACACATTTTCCATATCAGAGCATCTGTACCCAGAATATAATGCCATAACTGATGACAGAATGTGTATGTGCAAAGTATGTTGTCCTTAGGCATGACCTATTGGACACTGTGCTTAGTATTCATACAGCGTAGCATGCTGTACTGATTCTTTTCCTGACTGCTTTGACATGTTCACCCATTTGAATTGTGATCAACATACATATGTAAAAGAATTGTGCTAGCCACACACACCAATGAGCTCATTATGTACTTTAAGTGTTGCTGTATTAGGTTTCTCACTTACATAAAAGTTCATCTTATTAGTCTTCTTTTCATGAAAAGTTACTTTCTTGTTTGTTGAGCACTTGCAGACCACCATAAGTGCCTAGTCAGATCTTTCTTCTACCATTTTTGGTGTCCTATGTGTAATTATGATACTTCTGTCATCGGCAAATAACAGTTTCACCTTGTGTGACACACAGTGGGAAGTCATTAATGTAAATGAAATGAGTAATCGGTCTAATACATTCCCTTGGGGGGCTTCAATGTTCAAACAGTCTGGATCTGAGAGATCTTGAAAGTTGGGCTATCTCTACTCTCTGCTCTCTGTCTGCTGGCTAAGACATAAATCATTTATTTACAAACCCCTTATTTCTAGTGCTTCAAGTTTACCAAGAAGTATTTCATGAGCAGCTGTGTCAAATGCTTTGCTAAGGTTTAGGAAAATACCTTACTTGTTCTCCTTTATCCAGGGCTTCTAAAACTACTTCTGTAAGTGTTGCTACAGCAGCTTCTGTTCCCTCTCCAGACCTGAAACCAAATGAAGTTGGTATTTAAATTATAGCAGTTCAAAAAGAAAAACACCTTTTGCATGCTTCACATTAAGTTGTTTGTTTATCTTTCATTATTTTTGAAACAGAAGATACTAATGAAACTGGTCTGTAATTCTCCATGTTTTCACCTCTTTTGTGGATGGGTAGAATTTTTGCATGCTTGAGATAATCTGGGAAGGAACCAGATGAGTGTGAAATATTTGTAATGTCTATTATAGGTGCTTTTATGCTGCTTGTGCAGTCTTTCAGTGGACACATTGGAACCTGGTCTAAACCTGTGGACATTGTTTTTGGAAGACTTTCTTGCACTTTAGTTGATACAGTACTAAAGCAGTTGTTTACAAATTTGGCCAGATCTTTAGGTTTATCTGTTATTCCGATTTTTATGTTTACCTGCTTTGTCTCTGCACTATCAGTCTCTTGTTTAACTACACTGCAACTGACTTTGCCTTTATTGTTTGAGTATGTATGGTGTTAGCTTCCTGCAGCAGTTTCCTGACACCCTTTTCTACCTGAGGAAACAGTTATATGATGGCTGTGTAACTCTCATTATATTTGATAGAGCTGAGGTATTTGAAAGCTTCGGAGGATTTTCCAATACCCTTTGTTGCGCAGTTCATTCTACTACACTCTTCAGTTGAATGTATTAGTTTAGGAAATGTTTCCTCAAATTTTAGTTTAAATATAGTAATGCATTTATTAAATTTTTCATTACTGTGTGTTCCTGGATGTACTTCAACCTTGTCTGGTTGGTCATCAGCACTCTTCTTGAAAATACCCTTCTGTAGCTAAGCACTTTTGTTTGTTTCTTTGGAGATATTTTGTATTTTGCTATTTGACCAAAATGGACTGGTACTCCTAGGTTTTTAACAGCTGCCTCACAGTATTTCTCGTTGATATGTGTTACAAAGTGGTCTTTAATTGAAGATAAGTGTTTGATTATTCTTGTTGCATTTATTACGCATAATGAGAACAACAACTATACAAGTTATTGAAGAAACTGTTGCTGACTTCATCCACTTTCATCACATTGACATTTAAATCTCCACAAACAAGAATATGATCTTTGGGATTACATATCTGGTCTAGCACTTGCATTCATTTAGTGAAAAAGATATTAACATCACCATTAGAAGACCTAATAAGCACAGTATATGTATATTTTGTTCCTTTAACTCTACCATTGATAGGTCAAAATGCTTTACATTGCTCAAAGAAATCATATCACTTCTATCTATGAATTTATGTCTCTTTTAATCTAAAGAAGTAAGTCTCCATCTCTCATTTTAATGATATTCTGTAGTAACATGCTAGTAAAACTATGTACTCAGTTCCACTTCCTTTCCACCTGTTTTCAGTAATGTTGGGAACCAAGCTATGTATAGCTTGTAGCATAATTTTCCAATTATTGCACTTTGTTCCTTATTGATTGAACATTCTGGTGACACACTGTGTTCAGAAAAATGTTAATCATGTCAAATTAATACAACCTCACAGAAGCTAATTTTCTTAACCACTCATCAGTGACAAGTCACAGTGCTGAACTTATGAACATAATATTATATACTTGCTTTCAGAGTCCTGGATCCAAGCGGTCATGTCACTGGTCGCAGAAGAACAACTTCTGTGAACAGTAAAGATCATCATTTAGGATCACTGGCTGAAGATCCAGCTGAAGAGGACCAAATTCATGATGAAGACAGTGAGACAGAAGCCTCTGGTAGGTTGACTGCTAGCATAATACATGGTAATGCCAATGCTATGTTAATGTTAACATTTTAAATGTTTTGTTTATTTATGATTTTGTCCACTGCATAATAAAGAAAAGTAGCAAACATGCGTCCATAAGCTGATACCATTTTCATACAGTTGTGTTTTTAACAGGAAACACAGATCTCAGCTGCATCATGCACAATAAATATGCTACAAATCTCTGCTTACATTAGTTCCAGATATACAATTGTTTCCTTAAACTCAGAAGAAACAGAATTGCCCTAATCACAATATTCCTAACAGTATAAGATTGTTATTTTTGGCACTGAGGGCAAAGATATTCACAAAATATATCATTTACTTAATGTAATCATGCTAGCAACAAAACAAAACATAAAAATAAATACTGAACTCAAATCTGTTTACTAATATTAGCCTGAATTTGTTGTACATGCTTAATGAATGAGGAATATAAATTAACTGTGAATCTTAATCGAAATTACAGTCTAACAATATTATAACAGAGTTTTATGTTGATGTACTTCCTTCTTGCACAGAACCTAAACAAGAACGTGATGATAATGTGAATCCTCTATGGATAGAAGACAAAGCATTGAAGAAAGGAGAGGTGGATTATATCTCTCAGGCAGAAAGGCAGTTCTGGGAAGAACTTCTGGAAAAGTATCTGTATCCAATTGATGAGGACAAGGCTGAGAAGGTTGAAATCTTTTCAATACTTATTACATACAAAACGTCAAGTTGATTTTCCACCTGAAATATTTCCTTTTATCTTTCAGTTAAATAAAGATAGTAGGGATCATTCACTAAAGTAAGCATTACATCATTACCTGGCTTGGAAAATAAGCAACAAGTATAGAATGATCTCCATTTGCTAAATATTTATAATATTAGTTATGTTACTTTGTTATTTTTTAATAGATCATATACAGAACATCTCTCTGTGGACTTTGAAATGCATGTGTATTATCAATCTGAAATTTCAGATATTTTCTACTTACTTGGGTCCATGGTTCTACAGTATTTCATAAACATCTTCCATTTGTATTGTTACTGAATTTATTTATCTAAAAATTGCAACTTTGGCTTGTGTGCCATTTTGAAATGGTAATTTGTAAGTAGCACATACAGTGAAACTGTGATTGTGAGGTAAATAAATACTGTAACTGTCCACGTAAAACATGCCATTTCTGATATTTCAAAATTATTTTAGAAAGAAGCTAACCAAAGAAACCCACATATGCTCGCTCCTACAGATGCATGCAACTTGTGTCACTTATTGCTTTTGATCCAGTAATCCTTTCCTCCACATAACTGCACACAAATGTTGGGAAGATCCTCATCAGTTAATTTCTTCTTTCCCAGTTGTGATTTCAATTTCCAATGAATGCAAAACTGAAACTTAGTAATAATAATAATGTTCATTAACCTTTTCCAGTTACCTGATTGTCCAGGTACACAACTTTCCACTTTCTTCAAGATCCGATTTTACATGAGTGATCTGTTGTTTGCCTGGTGGGCCTTTATGTCTCTTGCCTTCAAGTTCCTTTCCAAGCTACTTTTTTGCTGTTCTTGTTTGATTCATTCTCTTTACATGACCACAAAACTGATGTTATTATGCTTGTAATAAGTGGTTGTTTTGCTTGTGTTTTGTGATACCTCTTTTCACTCTGGATCATACCTTTCCTTGTATCTTGGAGCACTGACCTCAGGATTCACTTCTGCAGCCTGAAGTCCACTACTGTCTCTACAGTTGTTGTTACAGGTTTCAAGGGTGTATGTAATTATTGGTAAAATATGCCTGACAAAGTGTTCATTGGCATTTTGCTTGAGGTAAACCAGTTAGAAACAATAGTCTTCTCTCTGGATACAACTCTGGCAGTGATTTACAACATTTTTACTTTGCTGGTAAGTGACTAGTACATTCCACCTAAATAAACATTTTCCTAATTTGTCTCTTGGCAAGCTGCCATTTTTCTTTTCTAAATCTAGGAAGGTAAAGATGAGCTCTCTTCTTTTCTCCCATATTTTTTTCCCATTATCATTCTAACAGCAAAAGTGAGATCTGTTGTTGTTCTGTCACTTCTAAACTGAACTGTCCTTCCCCAAGCAGTGGTTAAATTATTATCTCTGTCAACTTAAGACTGTAGGATGAGAGTGTGACTCTCATGTAGTCTCCACATTTCTGCCTGCACCCTTTTTTGAAGATGGATACAATTATGCCTTTAGTTCAGTCTTCAGGGACTTTTGCTTCTTCCCAAACAGTGTTTATTATCGTATACAAACAGTGGAAACCTTGAATTGCAGCACATTTTATTATGTCAGCCCTTGCTTAATTTACACCTGAAGATTTACCTTTGTTCATGCTCTTCAAGGCATTTTGAACTTCACCCCAAGTCAGTGACATAATTTACTTCTCTCTTCTTCAGAGTTTCTGACTTTCTCAATTCTTTCTGTGTCAGATCCATTCCAACATACATCTGTACGAAATACTTCTTCATCTTCTTTCACACACACTCATACCTGCAGGTGATTGTTCCATTGTCCTTCTCCAGAGCTTTTATTGAAGCAAATTTATTCTTTTATTTTTCATTATTCTGTACAGCAGATTCTTGTTGCTTTTACAGTCTTATTCCAGTTTCACACAAAACTCAGCCCAGCTTTTCTCTGACTTAAATAATACTCAGTTTTCTATCAGTTTTAGGTCTCTAGCAAGCCACCAGGAAGGTAATTACTTCTGCTCTGAAAAGTTAAAAGAGCCTTGGAAATTTTAGTTCTGTTCTGTAAAAGAGAAGAAATTCCAAAGGATTGGAAGTATGCATTAATTCGTCCTTTTCATAAGAAAGGAGGAAAAACTGGTGCCAAACTATAGACAAATATCAATGTTACCAGTTACTTATAAGATCTTTTCTAAAGCACTTCATAATAGATCTAAAAACAAAGATGATGTGACTTACCAAATGAAAGTGCTGGCAGATTGATAGACACACAAACAAACACAAACATACACACAAAATTCAAGCTTTCGCAACAAACGGTTGCTTTGTCAGGAAAGATGGAAGGAGAGGGAAAGACGAAAGGATGTGGGTTTTAAGGGAGAGGGTAAGGAGTCATTCCAATCCAATGAGAAGAAAGACTTACCTTAGGGGGAAAGCCTTTAAATATGTCTGCTTGTCTCTGTAAATGTGTGGATGGATAGGTGTGTGTGTGCGAGTGCATATCCGTCCTTTTTTCCCCCTAAGGTAAGTCATTCATTGGAATGACTCCTTATCCTCTCACTTAAAACCCACATCCTTTCATCTTTCCCTCTCCTTCCCTCTTTCCTGACGAAGCAACTGTTGGTTACAAAAGCTTGAATTTTGTGTGTATGTTTGTGTGTCTATTGATCTGCCAGCGCTTTTGTTTGGTAAGTCACATCATCTTTGTTTTTAGATATATTTTTCCCACGTGGAATGTTTCCCTCTATTATATGCACTTCATAATAGACTAGAGAATTAAGTAGATGATAAGATAGGAGAGCATCAGGGCGAATTTTGGAAGGGTAGGTCATGTGAGGAGTAGATCCTGAGTCTTAAGCTCATAATCCAAGACAAAATGGCAATATGACTGTCCTATTCACTGTGTGCGTACTTCAAAAAACCATACGACTATGTTGACATAATACCTCTGTTTCAAATATTGAAGGAGTAAAAAACAAGAAACATTATCTTCGAAACATTAATAAACATAAAATCCAAAGTTACATTTTTAGGAGAGATACCTGAAGCTAGTGCATGAATAGCAGTTAGACAAGAAGAGGGTATATTCCTTATTTTGTTCAACTGCTTTCTTGGAAAGGTGATCCAAGAATGAGAATGAGAACTCAGAGAGAATGGAATAAATGACCAGTTGCAACCGGACTATAGAAACAAGAATCTTAGAGTAGAGTACTTTTGCCAACAATCTTGCAGTGCTGGCTAGTGACACAACACTCACAAGAGGAAAAATGAATACACGCAAAAAAAGGTCTTTGAACTACCCAAAAACAGTACATATAACAAACATAAAAGATACAACAATTTTCGTGACCACAGATTACAAAAATTAAAACAATCAGTAAATTTATATATCTTGGGAGGTAATACAGAAGAATAGCCATGACAGGGAGGCTAATAGACAAAGAGCAAGAAAGATGGAAATAGCCCTTCAGTTGTCTAAGGAAGCATATAATAAGAAATCTACCTCCTCTTAAGCAAACTTACAGCACTGAGTTACAGTAATAAAACTGAGAATGCTTCTATACAGCCAAAGACTGTATTGATTTAGACAGGAGAAATAGAAAGCATGGAAAAAACTGGAGAAAGTCCTAAGAAAAAATATTGGAGCCAATAAAACATAATGGATAATAAAGTAACACGAGTAATGCACATCTGTACAAGAAAACTGAACAACTAAATGTAACAATGAGAAAACATAGAACAATGTTTTGCAGTCATCTAGTTTGGATGAATGAGAACAAGGTATGTAGGAGAATTTTTGAACACCTCAACCACCTAAAATCTCCCTGGTTCAAGTGGCTCAAGAAATCAGAAGTGGTCTGAAAGAGATGAAGTTTGTAGAACATAATGGAGATATGTTAAAATAGAAGCTTTCAGGTTTCTATCTCCAGAGCAAAACAAAAATGGAAAATGTAGTGAAAAGGTCAGAAGTTCAGAAACAACAGCACTTTGACTGAATGAAAAATTATTGGAAAAACCATATGCTAAAGCAGAAGTAATAATTTACATGATCCAATAGAGACCAAATTGAATGAATAACAATAATACATAAGTATTCACCATTTCTTCTCCTTAATGTCATATATGAAAAATGTACTGTTTACATCACTTCTTCTTCACTATACTCTTCCTTTTCGTTCATTATATCCTGAGGCAGTCTTTCAGGTCTTAATAGTTTTTCTCACTATTTGGATGAAAATTTTATGTATTAATAGATGTACCCTGTACTGGTATCTGACACAAGACTTAATTTTATTGTTGGATCATATTAAATGAGAACATAAATACTGCTTTAGTGAATGATCCATCTACTATCAAAATATGGATTCATATATTTTGTTGCTCACATTTAATTCTTATTTTCATAGATTATCACTTTGATTTCATGACATAAAGTGTATGACTGTGTATGTGATGGTAGTTGCCTAATTCATCACATTACTGTGCTTTTAACTGTAACTATGAGTGGAAAGAGTGTGTGACAAACATGAGAGCATAAAATTTGTCTTAAGTTCCTACTACATTGTAGTCTTCCCATTTGTCGTAGCATTTTAAATTACTAATATTATGAGACTTTGCATTGATATTTAAATCGCCCAGTATTGGGAGGTCATTGGGTCCAACTAGACCAATTATCTTACTGAGGCTTTTGAAGAAATGATCAAACCTTCATCAGGTGGGCAATAGCACCCAACACTCAGTGTTTCATTGTGCTTTTCATGAACGCTTCATAATGTATCACAGTGCCAACTAATTCAAATGACCCTTCTATGCAGTACTATTTAAAAAAAAACTGTTCTTTTACTTTAATATATTGATTAACTTTAAGAGTTACCCCACCACATTTCTGAAACTGCCTACAGTAATTACGTACTACGGAATAGGCATCCAAATTAAAGTATGTTATTTCATCCTGTTTTAGGCCATGTTCTACTATTGTCAGAACATACAGATTATGTTCCTCCATGACAGCCTGTAGCAAGTGCCGTTTATTTCCAGGTACTGAATGTTTAAATGCATGAGAAGAATTGGACCATTTTTTTCATTTTTTGCTGTTTATTTAAGCAGGAAGATTTATTTTCATGGGATACAGACAAACTTTGCTCATCACTGCTCATCCTGTAGATTTATTTTCTCTCAAGTCAATAAAAAATCAGTCAGGTGTGTGGGAAGCACTGTTTCCCTTTTCCCCACTCAATTTATTCTCCGATTTTCACCTGCAGCTGTATCTTTTTCTGTGTCTGGTTCCCTTGCTACTTCTTTAGCCATTGCTGTGGAACTGTGCTTAGTTTCTGATGTGGCTGAAGTTTCTTATGTGTCTGGCTCCCCTGTTACATCTGCAGTCACTGAGACAACATTTCTGATCAATAAAACAGGTTTATAGTTGCAGTACTGACATCATGATACCTTCTTTCTTCGGTGTAGTTTGTCTGGTCCACATTGCTGTGAATTCTTCTTCATGGCTGGTTTTTTGATAACATTCTGCAGCTTTTGTTTCACTCAAATGCAGATGTAATATTTATTTACTGCTCGTTCCATTTGTCAGATTACTAAGCATGTAAATAACAGGTTTCAAGAAGAACCAGTATACAGTAAAGCAAACTGGCTTGCTGGAGTCAAATAGTTAATGAATATCAAATTCAACCTACATATTTTAAACAGTTCTATGTTGATCACATATCCACATGACAGATTAGAAAACAAGCACACAATGGGCCTACTTTATCTTTCAAATATAAATCTTGTTGCTAAGAATTCTGTAAGAGTCATGGCAATGTATAAAAAGTGGTTGGCAGGTGTATTCTAATATATTCTACTTAGGGGAAAAAAACATTTTTGCCTCTGAAAATGTAATATTCAGTGAGAAATTGTACCTTGCTATCTGTCTTCCTATGATCCACAGCAAAAATATGTGTCCACAACTTATTTTCCTTTAAAACAGTATAAAATTATTTCTTTTTCACTGCCATTCCAGATTTGATGGTAAGGCATATTAACAAAAGGCAAAAACATTTGCTTTGTTTGGATATTGGCTCACAATAGTTGTCACACAGCCTTTCCTTTAAAATTAAATGGTTAATAGCAGATCTGTGCAGCTTTTGTTACTTGTTAACTTGTCAGATCTATCTGGGAAACATTTATATGAAAAAGTATCATAGTTTTGCTTTAATATAATTGAGCTGCTGCTTATTGCAACATTCATGCCTTACAGTATGATGGCTTAATTAGAAACAATAGCTTTCTCAAGTTGACAGTATTAGTATAATACCTACTTAGATTTGTTGCAGCTGGGAAACAATTTGAAATAATCAACACTCACTGTTTGATGCTTTCTTTCTCTTGCCGTACACACAGAAAACAAACTTTATTCTTCTTATTATCTCATTTCCTGGTAAAGCAATCTTTCACCAGAAAATGAAACTATGCTTAGTAGTTTATTGTCTCAAATCAAATTTACACTCAATTCTTAACTAGAAAAAAAAAAAAACATGAAATATTATAATGAAATGTGGAAGAAATGGACATAAATTTTCACCAGGAAAATGGATTACTATTCAGTTAGAAATTCTTATAGACATCTGAGCAAGCCCAAGTTCTTAAATTGGCCAAGCTTTCTTCTTAGAGCGTCACATGTGGAACATGATGAGATTTGTAGACATAGAAAATGATATATGTATTATGTCTAAAAGCAACAGAACCTTAGGAAATGCATGAAGGGGAATACTGACAAGAGATGTCATGGGGGTAAAAAGGAGAATAAATCAGACAGCATAATAGAAGGATTGGCAAGAAGAGAAAAATTGAAAACGATAATCCTAGTATGAATTGTATACGAATAAATTTAGGATAAACATGGGAGAAGAATTCTGACATAAACATATCTCGAGTGGTGTATTAAACATGTTGCATATCATAATAAGCCATGAAATTTGAAGTGAATGACCCCTTAAATAAAATGTTTGAATATCCTCAATTTACACATGGGAATTTTTGCATAACTTCCCCAGTCTCACAAACTCTGTGAACGAAACTGCTACTTAGCTATTTGTTTTAGTACACTTATTGCTTCCAAGGCAAACTGTTCACTACTGAGGAACTGAGGAAAGGTGAATTACTGCACTTTAATCACACTAACTATTAACTAGTAATATTAATTTATTTGATAACTTGTACTTTTTTAAAACTTTGAGCCATCAGTTACTTATATTGACAAATATGAAATTTATTTAGTTCAGGTTCAACTATCTCCTTTGAAATTCTGCTCTGAGAAGAATGCCTGACAGTTACGGAAACTCAAGCTTGTTGTGATGTTTTGTGAAACTATTTTACGCTATCTTCCTTCATCTATCAAGCAAGGCTTAACCCATTTCACTTATAGCACAGTTTGGTTAGTGGCACAAATAAGCAATTTCAGTAAAAAAAATAATAATTTGGGGTTGTATGACTGCCTTCCTGTTAGTCTGCTCTCAATAAGATTATTTCTAGACACTATCAAGCTATGAAGTTATGCTTTTCTATTTACTACATTGGGCTATTTAGAGAATTATCTGGTTTTCTGGAGTTTCTGCTGCTCTCTTATGCCTTTTACTGAATGCTTACTGTGATTTTTTATAAGATAATCTGCTACAAAATTTCGATCAGTCCCTTCATTTCTGTGGTTCTACCTTTAGTTGCTAACATTAAGATGTTCCCAATTTCCTGTCTTTGGTATTCTTTGAATAACAAATCAGGGAATTTATGTACGAATATACATTAGCTCTTTGAGCTGGAGGAATGAGCCATTGTTAGTCTGAAACCTAGTTATCAATGTACCTATCATTCTACATTTTTGAAGGTAAATAATTTAAGAGTAAAGGAGATCAATCACAAATTAGCAGAAGTGTTGAGTCATCAGCAGCTACTCTCAAAAGAGAGTGAAATCTTGTTACCTTTCATTCTCCTTTGCATGTGCCTGTCAACGACTCAACACTTCTATTATTCGCTGAGTGGTCTCCTTTACTCCTAAATTATTTACATTCTACAGAACTTTCCTACTATATTTCTATTTTTGAAGGGTTTTCCATTATGGTCTACTTGAAAACTGGAAATGTCCACTATATCTATTTATTTTTTCAGTTGCTATTTACCTCAGCTATAGTGCTGCATCTTGATAGTTTTTACAAATAGAAACTAATATTAAGAAATATAAGACTCTCTCTTCAGTGTCCTCCAAATGCACTTATTTCTTGTGTGGTCCATGTCAGAATGAACAGTGTAAGATGGCAACTTGACTTCAAGTTCTTACTGTCACTCAGAAACAGATTCTGCAAAAGTCTAAATGAAACTCTGTTTTCCTGTGGCGCAAAGTGTAAATAGTAGCATTTTATTACATAAAATCAGTCACTACCATTAATAGTTAAGAGCACTTGTGTACTATTATAGCAAAATTTTTACCCTTTATTATGACAGAAGCCATATTTATAATGTCTTCTTTGTACAAATTACTATTTCAATTCCTTTCTAACATTTTTGATGACAGAATATTTGGGAATGTCTTAATGTTTAGAATACATATCCTACCAGTAACAGCCGACATTTTCAGATTTAAGTGAATGTGTGGCTTCATAAGTCTATATTTCCTTTACTAACATTAATCTCAGTGACCCTGACAAGTCAGAATGACATTAATGACAAGACTAACATTTTCCATTGTACTGATTGCTATTCTGGTTAAATGCATACATATAAAAAATTCCTTAACACATCTAACAGTATCCTGAATGTCTGATAGTGGTTCTTTTCATTTCCAGCCTCATTACCATGCTGAAAACCAATAAGAAAAAAGAAACTACCTGTATAACACTGGACAATGTAATACTAACATTTTTGTTTTCAAAACTTCTGCAGATAGTTGCAAACTGTAAATAATATTTTTTTCTATCTTATGCTATACAAAAACCTCCTCAAATCCTATGGGTCCTTTATGTTCTAAATTTTATTTTAAATCAGGAAGAGCCAACACACCTGTTTAGAGGTATGAATGCTTCTGAAAGCTCCCGTGCAATATTGATAATACTGAATGGTGTGGTGAGAACCACAAGCCTGGAAGTTTTAATACATATTGCTGACTCTTGTCTGCAATTCTTAACAAGCTCCATGAATCTTTTATCTCTCTGCTCACCCAAGTCTTTATACCATTGCTTGTGAGGCATTCATAGGATTCTTGTTGGCTAAACCTGATCTAAAGTGTTAACATCTTCTCAACAAACAAGCAGCTCTTAATCATTTCTTATATCAAATTGAAGACATGTCTAATAACTAATTACTCTTGGGTTCTTCTGTCTTTACTTGTTCTTCAAACTTCGAACCCAGATTATTATTTTTTAGGCAAGAATAGCAAAGGACCTGAAAGAATTGCGAGATTCGTCTGTGTTTTTTTTCTTTATGATGAATGCACTGTTCGTTCTCATCGTATTCTTGCTGCAACTGAGTAAGGATAAGCTACATATTAAATGGCCTTTTGGAGTCAAAACAAACATTACGTTTAATGAAGAAAGTCAGGAGGTAAGAAGGATCTCTTATTTCTATATTTTTTTAGTGATTTCTGCAAAGCAGCTAGCACAGATCACTTGTTCCTTGTTTTGTCAGCAGCTCTAAGAAGTCCAGCAGGACTGACCTTTACATCGAAGTACTCTAATGAATTTAGAATAGTTACACAGGTTTGACGATTGTTTCTTTTTCAGAAAGTTCTTAGTATAAGATACAAAAATCAAGGTGCATGTGTTTCTTAATATGTTATTTCAGGCAAGAATTGCTGCTGATCTGATAGAGCTACGGAATAAGTCCGTGTTCGCCTTCTTCATGTTCAATGCTTTGTTTGTGCTTATTGTTTTCTTGCTGCAACTGAATAAGGATATGCTACATATTGACTGGCCACTTGGAGTCAAGACAAACATCACCTATATCGAAGAGACAGCAGAGGTAAACCATGCAGCTGCCAGCCTTGTTGCTGTGTCACTCCAAGTGTTCACGGGAGAGGCGCATGGCGGGAGGAGCCCATAAGCTTGCTCTGGGGCTCGGATCTGTCAATAACAGGAGCTGGCCTCTAGTCCCTTCTGTGTGACACAAATCTTCAAACTCACATGGGTTCTGTCTCCTGTAACCAATTTCACTATTCTCATTTATCATTGCTCTCATAGACACCACTACTTCTAGCTTCCTCACTGGATAATTACTGCAACTTTCAATGTAACATCTTTTTATTATTTCTGCAGCACAAGTATGACTGTAAATTTTTCTCCATGTACATACTACTGTATATGTAAATGAATGCTGAGAAGGTGCAGGCACAAGTGGATTCATGAAATCTGGGAATGATGAAACTGCATGGTAGATACTGTGAATATCTAGTGAATCTAGTTGATAGCACTTAATGCACTTAGGGAGACTGCTGTGATGAAGTAAACTTAGTGTTATAAATGTCATGACCTGAGAAGAAAAAAATTTCACCATTTTTTTCAGCAGAGATAGTATTTTCAATCCAGATTAGCAGTAATGATTTTCAGAAGAATTCTGAAACACAAAAAAGTACAAATATCTTTAGATTCCTTTACAAGTAAAGGAATTGCTGACCAAAGAACTGTGCACTTTCAAACTGTAAGATCTGTATCAAAGGAAAACCCAGGGCAGAATATAATATGCACATGACATGAGGTCACCAACCATTAAACAGAAGAGGTGCTGTGCCATAGACAAGCATTTAGAAAGAATAATTTATTCTTCTTATACTTCTTCTTCTTTATTTTTTTCTCAGGCCACACAGCTATAGGAGTATTATTATCATTATTAAATACAGGATTGCTCACAACATTTGCTTAAAAAATAACAAAAATAAAAAAATTGTTATTAACTTATCTGCATCTTCCATGGATCATAATTGGGACCTCTCATTGTAACATCAACAGAGTAAGTTTTAAAATTAAGTACATTTTTTTCAGTCGAAAGACTATGAAGAAAAGGTCTGGGTTATCTGAGACACACAATGGCAAGAATTAGATTATACTGAAGATGAAGGTAACAGAGAAAAAAAGTTGTGAAACAACTGGGTTGTTGGAGATTTAAATACTCAAACTGGAATAGGACAATAATCAGAGTAAAGAAATACCAATGCTGTCTTTATTTGTCAGTGTAATGAACTAAACATTTGCAGTATAATAAAAGAAGTAATGAGAGAACAAATGCCCATATGACGATACTGAGAGCCATATACCTGGTGAATAAGCCATGGACCAGTACCAAAAACTTGGGACAAATAAAGAGAAGCTTCCTATATAGGCACTTACACATAGTTAAGAAATAAATTACAAATGTAAAATTAACACAGAAAATTAATTCTGTAGTGAACTGCACTAACAATAAAGAAAGGATGAGAAACAAAGGCTACAGAATTACTGGTTCTTAGTGGACCGCCAGAATCTCAAATGAGAGATGTGTAAGAACATTTTGGA